>NW_016690422.1:840860-1082471 GCF_001604755.1 Lepidothrix coronata | reverse complement strand
CTTTTGGCATTTCCTTCTCTGCAGGCAGCCAGAAGACACTCGAGAAACACGCGCGGAGGAGGCTTTTGGCTTTGCCCTCCAGCGCTGTGTCCACCAAGCTGCAGGGAGAGGGCAGGACACTGGTTGCACATGGGTGCTGGGAGCAGCCCCTCGATGACTCATGTGGGTGGCATCGGACCTCTTGGCCAGGGGGCCCATGAGGGATGGGTGAAACCCGCCCCCGGAATGCCACATGTTCCTTCATCTTCATTTTCTCTGCCAGATTGTTTATATGGCAGAAGACATCCAGGCCCTGGTACAAAACAGACAGGTCTATGCAGGGAGGTGACCAGTAGAGTTTTCTGGATGCTTTGGCTGCCCTGTGAGCCAAGCCAGCTTACAGGGCAGCTGCAGACCAGGCTCAATATGTGCAAGCACCCGCATCTCGCTCAGAGTGACCACAGGGTTTGACACACCCCCCCCCAAACTTTTCCTGTCCAAATTCCCAGCCACCCTGGCAGGAAAATCCCTTTTCAGACACACCACTTCAGGCAGCAGCAACTCTCAAGGGTGGCTCTGGCTGCAAACATGCCCTTTGCTCTGCAATGCCCTTCCCCTGCAGGGCAAGCACAAGCGGAGTGCTGAACATTTAACGCTCCCACAAACCCCCAGAGTCACCCACCCACACAAATGGCAGGCCTGGCACTACAGTGTGGGAGCAAACAGACTTCCCTTGGGCTTTACAGCTGCTCTCAGCCCCCTTGATCAGGGACAGGGGGTCCCTGCCCTGGAGGGACCTTTTTTTCACGCAAGGGTTTTAAAAAATTAACAAAAAATAATAAAGTAAAAAAGAATGGAGAAGACAAAGCTCTTTGGCCTATCAGCCCTTCTCAATCCCATAGCAGTCTGCTCCTGGAGAGGTTGGATATTTATTAAGTAATGACCTCAACTGCATCACCAAGTGCTGCTCCACTGTACAAGGCCAGATAGGGCTGTACAGCTGATTACTTCAGGGAGGTTGGGCAGCATAACCTGTAGTACCTCTGCATAAGAACATTAGAATCACAGGCAGTAATTCAGGGGTCAGAAAAGCCACAGCACACTAAATTCAGGGCCTCCACCCAGAGATGGGGGAGCACTTCCAGGAGAAAATATTATTACTGCTACCACTGATAAAAGCAGCTTTACTAAACTCATAAAAAACAATTACTGTTGGAGTTGAAAAATAATGAAGTAGATAAATCATTTACAGGGTGTCTGCAATGTGAAGAGGGGGAGAGGGTCTGTTAAAAACCCTGTCAACTGTGACTGCTCTGAAGCAGCCCCCCGAGCCTGCAGCAGCCTTCAGTCAGGTCTACATTATTTAATTGGTTTCAAGTGATTTTCTGGACTGTTAATCACCATGAGGTAATTAAAAACCCAGGCAGCATGTTGAGTGCTATAGCACACTAGAGATGTTAAACCCCTGAGAGTTCCTGTAATAGTAATGGCTGTTCCCCTCATTTGGAGTGTAAAACACCCTGAGAAGAGATGTCTGCAAGTGTGTGAAGCAGAGGGGATGGAGGGCAAGTGGCCACCAAAAGCGTGCTGAGGAGACAAGATGAAATATTCATGCACATTCTGAAAGAATCTACTATTCGTGAAAATACAGATTTTTAAAAGCCATGAATTTTGGAAGGGACAGAAGTTCTCATTCTTACAGGCATAAGCTCTCTTATTAAAAAGAGGAGGAAAAAAAACGGAAAAATGAAGTTTTGTTTCACAGTTTGAGTATTTTAAGTCCTTACTAAATGATTTGTGGTTTCCAAGTTCCTCATGGTTTAATGCATCTTTTTCTCATTTCTCAGGAACCAGCTAAAATGTTTAATAAAGCCCAGCCATGCTTTCACCCCTGTGCGCCCAGTGGGGTAAGATAACTTCATCATTCCAACAATCTTTTTGATAAGTTTTCAAAATGACTGGTTTTTGCTCAAGAAGCCCAAACTGATGCCAATGCATGCAGAGAGACATGCACTTAAAGATACTGATGGCATCAATACTCATGCCCTTTCCCAGGAGTTTGGTGTTATATCTACCTGGTTTGGTTTTTTCCCCATAAGCCATTCCCAAGTGGTTCCCTCTCTCGAAACACACTGCTCAGGAAGTCTCAATCACAAGTCCCACATGGTCTCAAATGAAGGATTACCCCTCATTTCATCTTGTTACAGGGCCTTCTTGCTGGGATCCTGGTCACAGCCAAGGACCCTACATGATGCTGTAATATGTGTATCGCCAAAACTTAAACCACATGTTACATGTATGACAAACCAGGCAAAACTACCATTTAATTCCAGAGGAGATGCCCAGTCCAGAGACTCCACCCATCCCAGATGAGCATACTGAAGTCCTAGCCTAGCCCTTGCAGCATCCCCTTCAAGCTGTGCTGCTTTGGAAACAGAAAGCTGCCAAGAGAGTTGTTGTGTACCTGCTGGATCAGTGTTAAGAGGCAGGACTGTGGTGACCAGTGAAGATGGGATAGAGACTGCAAGCTCTGCTGGATACTGGAGAATATTTCTTCCCTGGAAAGGCACCATCAAAGCAGCTTCATCTGCTTAAAGACCTTCTGCAACACGATCCTAAAACCACAATACTTCATCCCGTGGCTTTCTGCTGCTTCCCTTTTTTTGGCTTAACTTTAATTTTTATCCTATTGCCAATACAGCAAAACCTTGGCAGCACGGATTTGTCAGAGTTCTCAGAGAAGTGCTGATGGTTGTTTAAAGGACCTCATCTAGCAGATGTAGCTGACATTGGTGTAAGGAACTAACACAGAGCACACCGTCAGCTCAAGCCGCTCTTCCACTTTGTACAGTGACTTTGAGAGGATCAAGGTGGAAACTAGATTGTTTCATCACTCCCCTGGTTGCAGCTGAGGTTCACAGTAATGCAATCACTCCTTTGGCAGCTCGGGAGGCAGGAGGAATATTTCCACAGGAAACAGCAATTTTAAAATAGTAGCATACTTCCAAATCAAGGGGCTTCAGGGAGGAACTGCCACCTCTGCTGAACATCACCACCACCTCGTGTCCCCAAGGGTTCTGCTCTCCAGCAAGGGCAACGAGGGCATCTGGCTCATGGGCCTCATCTTCATCTCTGACATTCTTCTTCTAGTAAAGGACAAGTCAAAGAAGCCTTCCAACTCCTTCAGGTACAGAGTTTGCCTCGTGCTTCTTATTCCCCCTGTCCCCATCAGTGACCTGCAGAGATGCCAGTAAGACAGATCAAGTAGGTGAGAGAGGCTGCAAATTTGACCATAGAGAAAACCCCAGAACCACTTCCAAACACCATGGTCCTAAAATGCAGAGAGCCTGCCTAGTGTGACAGTTTTGAGGGATTATCTGTAAACCAGCAGGCTTTTGGCTCAGTAGAGCATCACTTGCTATGGTTCAGGGGGAATACACCCATGAGCTCACACTTGAGGAGGAGCAAATCAACATTTGTGAAACTGCAACCTGTGACAGTTTGAACATAGGGGTGATATGGACTGAGACCCAGATACCCCTCCAGTGTTTTCTCCCTCCAGCTCCACAACTCACTCCTGATCCAAGACATCTTATCCATGCACATGTCCACCACAGGCAGCAAGTCAACAACAGAGCCAAAAACTCTGCCAAAGCACATCCAGACCCACGTGCTTCAGTCACCAACTGCAACACTGAAGCGTCTCCCACGAAGCAACAGCTCTGCTTGCACATTTAAACACCACAGAAAACTGAAAACTGAAAAATGTTTTGGCATCCCCCAAAACCTATTACGTCCAAAAGAAACAAGACTCTCCTTGCTTTCCAGGGAAAACAGGAGGTGAAATTAGAAGCGGCCATTAGACGAAACATGAGTCGCGCTGCTCTAACCAGCTTTGGCTTTATCTGCACTTCCCCAGCCTGAGGAGTCATGCTTTGAACTGAAGAATTCCATTTTTGGTGATTAGATCATCACTGGGGAGAAAAAGTTTTGTTTGTGCAGTTGTTCTGTTGCCTTGTTGTGCAATCCAAAGGTTTTCCCACTGGCTTTCAAGGTAAACACTTCCCACACCGAGCTGAATGGGATTCAGTTTGTGCTGCTTTGGATTTTAGAGCTTGGGCAATTTTCCTCACTTCCCCTGTTCCCCTCAACGACTGACATTTTGGCAGTCACAGGTAGAAAACCCACACTCAGAGCAGGGTGTAACATAAAGCAAACGCTTGTCTCCACAGACCAGCTGTCTGGCTCAGCCAGGGAAGATGCCACTCATTTCTGTGGCAGCACTGGTGGCAGCTGGGACTGCAGAGCTTTCCCAAAGCTCACACTGAGCACTTCCAGCTTGCAACAGAGCTGGGCTGGACTGGGAGGATCCTGCCTAGGGGCTTCAGAGAGGTTTCTTGACCTTGCATTTATTGCCACCTCTGCTGCCTTTCATGAGCAAAGTAAGGATAATGCGTCTGTTGACAATTTTAACTCCTGACCTCACTGTGAGAAGAGTGTGTGTTGAACACTTAAATGAGATCCCTGAAGACTATGCTCAAGACCAGAGCACACTGTTGGGCTGCTGTAGAAGCAGAACAACCTCAGTGCACTAAAGACATCTTGGCATCATTGTCAGCTCAGCACAAAGACGACCAGCCTCAAGAGACTCGTCCCTCAGATGTTCTCCCCATGGGCAGCTCAAGGGAGCTTCTCTCCCAGCCCAGACTCCCTCTGGCTGCACAGAGGCTGCTATCTGATGGGTTTAAACAACTTTTTTTGCCCTAGGTCACGAAAGGAAATTATGGCAGAGTCAGATTTAAAGTTCTCACCTGTTAACAAAGCAATTTAAACTTTGTTATAGAAGTCTGGAGACCTTTCAGAGATGAACAGCACAGTATCCAAGGTGGTGTTTAGTTTTACATTACCAATGTAAATGTATTCTATGATGTGCTCCTAATGCTGGGCTTCTTTTGTTGAGAGTTTTGGGGAAAATACACCCTCAGTCTGGTTGTCCCAATTCTTTTGTTGAAACTTTTCCAACTTCAGGTATTTCTGAGCATAACATTATTATTAAATTATGCAGTCTGACCTCAAACAAGTGCAAGGGAATATTTCAGATTTATGGAGGTAAATTAAAGGGAAGAATAAACAACAAGCAAAGGAGAGACTGTTCCACAGGAGATGAAGTGCTGCCACCTCCTCTGTTTTGAGAGACCTTTGACAACCACACAGGCAGATAAAAAAGAGAACTGGGTTGTGTCCCCATCTCTGAGCAATGCCTACACATGGCTGGACATGGGGCAGGGAGATGTTCCCTGCTAAAGCACTTATTTTTCAAAGCATAGGAAATAAGGCAAGTTGTTGTCAATAGTACTGTCCCTATTCAATGTGCCAGAAGGAAAACTCATCCCATGGGACACTGGAGTTAGGCAGATGGACTTTGCCTTCCTCTAAATCCCCCAGGCAGGCTAATGCAAAGCCTTTCCAATCAGTGTTTGCAAGCAAAAAAGTTTTACAGTAACTGTCACAGCAGACCATGGGCCCTGTACAGAGGCACTGGCTGTGACTGCCTTGAGCCAGGAAGGAAAGGAGGAATCCATGCTGCTGATTCCCAAACAGAGCACTTCAGTGTCATAGTGAATTCCTGAAGAGCTGACCAACAAGGGAGCCTTCATCCCTGTGCTTAGCCCTTCTAAGTTTAACCATACCATCACCCTGAAATGCAGGGGAAGCACCTGTGTTTGCAATTCTTTCTCGTGTAGCATCATGTCTGTACTGAATCATGTAAAAGGAAAAAGAATAAAAAGAATTCAACATATCGGTCACGAGAGATCAAAATCACCGCCTTGTATTATGACTTTGTAAACATTAATCTGCAAATCTTCTGCAAGAAATGAGGTAATTGCTACCTCGAAGAAAGATTTTAAAAACTACTCTTTATCAGATCGCTTTCAAAAACATAATAATAAAAGAATCACAACTTCAGTCCTTAGCAAGCAAACATAAGCAAACATAACAGCAAACCCAGGCAAAGCAGGCAGAATAACTGCTTCACTTTCTAGAATCTGTTCCTATTTTCTGTTTGGCTTTAGTTCAACTGTGTCCAACCACAGAGGAAAGACTCTCCCAGCAGACTCCCCCCCGTTTGACCTTAGTGACAGCCAGCATCTCACTAGTCATGTACCTTTTTAGTGCCATGTCCAAGCTCAAACCTCTCCCTAAGCTTTCATGGTTGTAACCACAAAAAGAGCCAATGGAGCAGCTCAGTCAATACATCAGCAGGGACACAAACAACGTGAAGGACCTAAATACAGGTGACAGCTGTCTCAGAGTTCCACAAATCAAAATCACAGCCAATGAAGAGGTGGTTGCAGCTGACACCTGCTCAGCCCACGTCTGGTGAGTGATAGACAGTTGTTTATCCACAGCATGTTTTCTCTGGAGCAAAGCTGAGGCTTTACAAGAAACAGGTGAATTTGTGGAGACCAACTCATTTTCTTTAACAGCATAGCATTTGAAAGATTTGTCTCATCCTCGATTCAGAGCCTAGGGAAAAAAGGAGATTAAGAAATGGGCAGCAAATTACTGAAAGCACAAACGGCACAATGCAACACCCCCATGAGGAACAGGAATACAAAATAAACACTTTAAGGGAAATCACAATGAATAGGAAGGACATTCAAGTGGAAAAATGGGATGACATGCTCAGAGGACAGAGTAATGAACCCAAAAGGATAACACATCCCATGCTCTCAGGATTGAACACTTTCTGGGTGATCCCCCTAATTCATCTGGCCATCAGGGTTTCTATAAAAGGCAAGAATGCATCTGATCTCTCTCAAAACTTAGGCAGCTGCCCAGGTTGATGACTCAAACATGGGCACAAAACCACCAAAGGATTTTAAACACATACAACCTCAGGGCTGCACATACCCTTGTAGAAATACTTGTAATGGAAGAGGAACATTTCAAGCACCCCAAATCTTGAGTGGTCCTCAAAAATGTTTCAACAATTGCAGTTAATGTATATTAAACACGGATATTTTTATCTTCTCCAGTCAAGTACAGTGTCCCCTCCATGATAAATGCAATTCATTTTTACATTAAAACTATTTTAATAACTTGCACTCATAATCATTACAGTTACAGGTAAGGATTGCTGTACTTCACGGTAAAAGATCCCAAAGCCTTGCAATTAATTTTGTATTTTTATTCTCCAGCAGACTTTTCCTTCAGGCCTACAGAAATACTTCAGTAGTTCCCAGAATGTGAAAATTACTCTTACAGCACTCTGCTAATGTAACCACTTGCTTTACAATATCACAGCTGAATGGCTTCCTCCTGGCTGGTGCACACACTCCTACCTATGTGCTGATTCACTCAGGAATGGTAATGCCATGACTCAGGGAGATGTTGAGTCACCAGTGATGCGAGACCTGTCCCCACAGCCCAGCTCATCGTTAACTCAGCAGCAGGAGCAAACACACTCATCCAGTAGCTGCTGCAAAAGGAGTGGGGCCAAACATGCCTCCGTCAGGACATCCCTCCCAAAGGAGCCACTGTGCCCTTGCAGTAGCAGAGAAACCAAAGAGAAACAGGGCACTGGGGCTAAGGAACAGCTCCATGCAGGGGAAGGATCTGGTTGCTCTGCAGAGAGCAAGGAGAAAGGAGAGATTACCTGTAGCCTTAATAGTTCCTAAGGAAAGGCACCCTAATTGCAGCTATCACCATTACTGCCTCCACATTGCAGGGAGTGCCTTCTCCTGCCTTCTGCTCTCAGCCTTGACCATCTCAGGGCCACATGGCAGTTACAGTTAAGAATCCCAAGACTCCTGTTGGGACAGGATTCCAGGTCTCTCCCTCTCATTGAGGAGTCACCCAAGAGCAGAGCACAGCCCAGAGGGAACACCACCACAGCTGAGATAAGGAGATGACTCAAGCCCTGGCAGAGACCCAGTTCCTTCCTCCAGAAATCAGCAGATACAGGAAGAGCCTCAGACAGTGTCAGTCATACAATCTGGACCTTTCTTCCCTTTCCCTTTGGCAGCTCTTGGGAAGATTCACAGCCCATTTGGCTCACTGCAGCCTTTATCTCAAAGTTCAATCATAGCAAGAGCTGCAGAGAGGACATTAGAGTCTGCTCTTCCTTTCTTCTGGGGATGAGCAGTGCTGCTGTGGGGATTCTCCTCAGCTGGGAGAAGACTCCAAGTCTTCAGTACCTACAAGGCTGCTGCATAACCTCAGGCAACAGCCAAGGACTTGTGCCAGGGAGGAAAAATCTAAGTAGCCCTCACCTTCCTGGGGAAGGGAAATGCAAACCTGTAAAGATTATTCACTGAGCAGACTGCATTTCTTTTTGCTAGGAAGGTGACCATTTTTCACTGGAGTTTACTTACTGCTGCAATTTTCATACTGAATCTAACATCTTAAATCCATTTTATAGCACCCACCCTGTTCCCCAGTGACTCTGCCCCAGCTTAGCTGCCAGACAAGGCAGCCACCCCTCAAGCAATGTCCTCCACATAAAAATCATCACCTGTATGGGTCAGAGTCAGGGACAGAGATTTTGGGGGGTGGTAGATATGGGAACAGCTATGTCAGGACTGAGGCATGAATCACCACCCCAGGGAGACACAAGTCCCACCATTGCTCGTGGCTCAGCTGCCCCCCAGCCACGTATTTCCAGCTTGACATTTTAAAAACGTAGAACTTGCTGCTTCCCCAGTCAGGTGTCAAGCACTCCTCCTCTATCTGTGCATCAGCTCATGGATGAAGCCTGAAGGACTGGCTCCAACTCCACCTATGATTTCCACAAAGGCCATTTAAGGGAGCAGAATTCCTTCCAAGAAGGCTTACAAAAGGATTAGCTGAGCTGGAAGCTGAACATGGACCTCAGAGTCTCAGCTTGGTGCCTCATTCACAACGTCAGCCTCTCACTTTCTCTGCAGACACAGTAAGAAAGTTTTCCATTAAATAAAAAAAAAAATAATAGTAATAAAAAGAGAGCATCTGAATGCAGAACTAATCTCTGAGGATTTGTGTATGGATCACTCCTTTGCCATTGTCAGCTCACTCTCTAACAACAGTTAAGAAATTTTCATCAGTCAAATCAAACCTATTTTAACAGAAAGAAACACTGGCAATGTGGCATGGGAAAACATGCCTTATTTCACCACTGCACAGAGCCACACAAATTGCTTTCCACTGAAAGAGAGAAAACAATCTCTCCTGAACGAGTGTTGCCTATAAAATAAAAGAAAATTCAGAAAACTTTGCCCCCCTCCCTTGAGCTGTATTAATTAACAGCTGTAAGAAAGGCAGGGTCAGAGTAACAGAACACCATTCATACCAAAAGCCCTGAAACTGAGATCAGGCAAGGTAGGGCTACTGGATGGAATAAACCCAAATTGGCAGAGGCATTAACCAAATCAGTCACCTTCATCTCTGTATATTTAGGAATATCACAGAATCACAGAATGGTTTGGGTTGGAAGGGACCTTAAAGGTCATCTTGTTCCAACCCCCCTGCCATGGGCAGGGACACCTTCCACTAGCCCAGGTTGCTCCAAGCCCTGTCCAACCTGGCCTTGGACACTTCCAGGGATCCAGGGGCAGCCACAGCTTCTCTGGGCAACCTGTTCCAGGGCCTTCCCACCCTCACAGGGAGGAATTTCTTCCTAATATCCAATCTATAGATACAGATTGTTGTTAAAGCATCCAGAGCTGCTGTTGAGGTAACTTCAAGTTACCCAAGAGTCGCTCACCTGTGATTCAGTCTGGATTCACAGGCACTAAGAGAAGCAGCCTGGGTTGCACTTCCTGAGGTTGGTGACAACCAACACACAAGTGCAGAGAAATGGGGAAATTAATATTTTGGTGGTTTCAGTTTGCTGCTTCAAATTCCCCATCTCACAAAACAAAACTGGTTATAACATGCTGGCAAGGCTTTTTAAAACAGCAGAAGATCTACCAAATGTGGGAAAGAAAAAAAGAAGGAAAAAAACCCAACCAACCAAACAAAACTAGTGTAAATCCGGACCTTGGAAGAGGTGGCAGAGATGAAAAAAGAATTGACTGAGCCACAAACTGTAACTAACAGGTCCACCACTATAAAGGATGATTTTTTTTCACTGCTGCTGCCTTTCATACTTCAGAGGAAAAAATCTAATGGCAGCATTGAGATACCAGGCAGGTTTACACTGAAAGGAATGAGGAAATTATAGCTGCTCAAGCAAGTACCACTGCTGGGCATGTGCTGATAACACAGAAAAGCCTGAAAAAAACCCACCAAAAAACAGAACAGAAAACCCCCAAACTCCAAAGCCTCCCACCCCCACATTCCACTCCCTACTACACTTTTCTGCCCTGTTGGATTAAGCTTTCCCAGCTTAGGAAGGGAATTACTCAGTCAAATGTGCCAGGATTCACAGAGCCAGAGATGAGCTCCAGATGGGGAGAGCTTTCCAAACTCTGTGTTTTGGAGCTCTGAGAAGGCTGTGATTGCTCCCTTCTCCATGGATGCTACACCCAGTGCCCAAAGAGTTCTGGCTCTGGGCACTGCTGATCACCCTGGGATGGCAAGAACATGGCAGGGAAGTGATATGTGATGTGATACAGGGCAGAGGGTACTGACCATGCAGCACCCCTGGGGCTGCTCTCATTTACAGCCACATGGTTCTTCACAACCAGAAGCAAAACATGCACGGGATCTGCAAGAGGAAAATGCAGCATCTTCTCCAAAGATGGAGAAGATTTTTCACTCATGGAGTGAAGAATCATAGCTCAGCTCCTGCCTGCAGAGATAAGGATGTCACAGCCCCCGAGCAAATCCCTGCTCAGGTAAAGCCCAGCACTGGCCCGTGGAAGCTGTTGATGAGTCAGGACACAGCACAGACCTGCAAGGACCTGGCAGACAGCTCTGACCAAGACAAAGCCCACTTGGGGGAGACAGAGGCCATCTCCAGCAAGCAGGTCTGTTGGGGGAATGCTGCAGTGGGAACACCATGCCACCAACTGCTGTTGTAAATACATCAATCTCAGTCCTCAGAACAGCTCCAACTTGGTCCCGGCAGCCTCCTCTGAGCAGCTGCTCTGGGAGGCAGGAATGTCCCAGGGACCCTTAAACTGTCACCTACTCATGCATTTATCAACTAGCACAGCCTTTCACTTCAAGCATACTTTTCCATACCTCTCCTTCACTCCCTGCCACACGCATAAGCAGCTCCCAGCCCTCCTTCCAGACTCTGCTGCACAGGTGGAATAAACTCAGGAAAGCTTCTCTAATCCCCTCAGGGGAGATGGCCACGCTTCACCCTCCCTGCACCTGCTCAGATTTCAGATTATCACTCTAAATAGTCAGCTTATTCCCAAAATCATTTAAGATACAGCTGCAGCCTGCAGCTAAACCCCCAGCATAATATTAAAAAAAAAATCTTCTCAGAATGAGAGAGACATCTCCTCTTCAAGAGCTTGCCCCATAAGAGGCAGAACAGGGAATGCCTCCAGGTCCTTCACCCTGAAAAGGTTTCAGTGAGACAGTTCAGGGTTCAGAGATTTCCCATCCTAATTCTACAGTCAGGAGAGATGAGGGCTGGCTTTGCAGTAATCCTCCTCTCCTCTGTGCATCTAAATGAACTATAAAATAGGAAAGGAGGGAGTCTGAGCATCTTCACCTGTGCCTGGCTCCTGAGCCAGCCTTGCAGCCACCTCAGCAGCAGGAACAGCTGCCCCACATGATGCTCAACCTCTCCCCAGCTACTCCTTGTTCTGCCAGCCTAAGTGTCATGAGAAACTGGGGGGGTGGGCGAGGAAAGAAAAAAATTAAATCAAGGCAGAACCCATCCTCCTCATCTCCTTCCCTGGTCATTCCCATTAGACCAATAAGCTCAAATCCCAATGGCTGGTACCAAAGCTGACGTGTCTGCAAGGGATAAGCAAGGAAAGACCAGTGCCCTTGCAAACCAACATGGTGTTTTTGGAGAGGACAAATGTACCATATGAGAAACCCCGTGAGGTGCTGCTGTCAGGACTGATGCAAGTTAGTCTCGACTCATGTTTTGCAAGACTATTGAGAGAGATGATGAAATTTGATTTCTGAACTTCTTGCCATGAGGCCAGGAGGATGCACATCATTTAGTGGCATATAGTGACTGCCCTCTGATATTCCCACTTGCACTGACACCCAAGAAAATCCTTTGGGAAGGTCCTGGGGTTGCTCTCGAGGGCACGGTCAGCACTTAGCCTGGCCTGCATGACCACAGCCCCTCAGATCTCCTGCCTTCCCAGCCCCTGGGCAAGCAGGACAACACCTTCAGAAGGAAAAGACAAACTGCTTCATTCTCAGATTGCAAACACAGATATAAGTCTTGGCTGTTTCCAAAACATGAACACAGAGACAGGAGGTACGTTTGAGTGAGCTGAGCAACCCAGAGGCTTAAAATTTTTGTCAGACAATTCTTCATAAGTTGCTGCTCTGAGCAACAGTAGGTCCAACAGCTGTTAGTGCCCTAAACCAAGAAATTATAAGGGGAAAAATTTTAGGTCTCATTTTTTTCCTTCTTTCTCTTCTGACAGGACCCTGGAGAGTACAAACTTTTGTCATTTCTCCACGTTCCCTTGGGTCAGTGCAGAGATGCTTTTCCTATAGGAGCCAGGCAAAACCTCACTCGATCATGGTCTCATCTTTGCTTCAAAGAGAAAAGTAGCTGGACAGAGCCCAGCACAGCAGAGTGGGCAGAGAGCCCATTCAACTCCTATCTCTAAAATCACCAGATCCACAGAGCAGACCAGAGACTCGGAGCACCTGGATTCAGGGAGCTGTTCCCAGAAGTGAGGCCCTCACAGATGTCTGCTGTACTGGGACAGGTGATGCCTCAGGGAGCTGAATGTGGTGCACTCTGAAAACTGGCTATGAGAACTGGGAAAGAGAATTCCTAATGGGAAAAGGGAACACGCCTGCAGCTCTGAACACCAGGGGACTGCATTGCTGCTGCAGACTGGCTCTGACCACAGGCTACAGCTGTTTTAATCCCTTCACAGCCCTCCAGTGAAACCGTCTGCGGCATCTTCAGACGTACCAGCTGCCTCCTGCCCCATCCCACCCTGCCAGGCTGCTTCCAGAGAGCACACAGAGCTCAGGCATTTGTCCAGCAGGACTGAGACACACGACCAGTCCTCAGAATACATGGAGGTGCAGAAGAGCCACGCTCCTTGCACAAAAGTGGCTCCTTTTGGTCATGAGCTGTCCTGGATAGTGATTTCCTTCTAAAAAGATCTGCCTAGGGATCCAACCACAGTCCTGCTGCCCCCAGTGCTGCCAGGCAGAAGGATGTGGGGAACCATGGGAAAGGTATCTCACCCAAATCCCTCCAGTTTCAGGGTTCACTGCTCCATTCCCTCACTCCATCAACAGACGATACCTGCAGCCACAGATTCCACATCCATTAAACCAGTTTCCACTGAGTGCAACACCAACATTGCTGTGGGTTACCAAAGGCTGCCCCATACACTGGTCTACTCCCAAGCATGCCATCCCAGATATTTCACCTCCCAACATCCAAATGGGCAGCTCACAGCTCCAGCATTTCAGGTGTGATCGATCAGTCGGGCTCCAGGCACAGGGAAAAGAGCAAAGCTGTGTTTGACAGCAATTGTATTTGTCTCTTCACACATAAAAATATGATTAAGACTGTTAAATAAACCAATTTATTTTTATGGGATCATTTCCTTAATGCTGAGAAATCCACTAACCTCGCCAATACAATTCCCACTGGGAAGCAGGAGGCAGAAGCTGGTGCTGAGTGAAATTAAAGCTTCACTACATTGCACAGGGTAAAAGGAAGAACATTAATTTTCTTGTAGTTACTGATTTTCTTTAGATTAGGGAAATGCTTGCACATACTCATCAGTTAAAACTGAGCAGAAGAGAGAGTAGATAACCTTTATGAGGAAAATGATCACTCAGCCCCAAAAAGGAATTTAAACCAGGAAAAAAATGTCTGAGTAAAGACATTTAAAATTACTTTCTACTCCAAACTAGAATGGAAAGCTGGGCTGCTGAGGTCTCTCATGAACTGAAAAATGAGACATTAAGGAGCCCCAGATGAGAAAGGTTGGAATTGAAGGTTTCTTTTCAATAGAAACACAGTATTTTGCTAAATACTAACACCCTTTGGCTTCAGGTGAAGAAAAGTTCTAAAAAGCTCTTGTCTCCATAAGTATTTACCATGGAAAATATCAGTGGAAGCACATTTTTTTATTTACAGAAGTTTCTTTACTTTAACATTACTAATTTCTTTTATTATGGGGCTTTGGAGAAGGTATATGAATTGATCATTAACTCAGCAGGAGGGGTCTGAGCTGTGAAATTTCAGAGCCAGAAAGCAGCACTCGAACAGGGTGGTCGTGTGATCTTTACATCACCTGTAGGTAGGAATTACAGCAAGAAGACAAGCTGAGATGTGTGGACTGCTCTGCTTAAGGGATTTAAGTGTAACCACAGGAAGGATTTCAGGCTGAGGGAATATCAACAGCACAGTTGGTAGCAGAGAGTTGGTAAGTCAACACTAGTGGGACAAGTACTGGTCTTTGTGAAGTCAAAGTCTTATTTAGTACACTTTTGGCTCTTTTTTAGCCAACTTTACTGGAAAGAGATGACAAAAAGAGAGATACCTGTGTGCAGGCTGCTGCCAGGCAAACAGGAGAGAAGTTGAACGACATGCTGACAGCCAAGCACCCGTTATGTTCCCCTCATGGACAGTGTGTTACTCCCCATCTATAAATAATGCAACAGAACTGTCTGCAAAGAATTCGTCCGTGGTTATTCTGTTACTCACAGGACTGAGACCAGGGCTCGTTAACCCCAGCGATGTGGGAAGGGGAAGCACTGCCCAGCCACTGCCACGTCATGACTGAAGGAGAGGTGGCAGGAGGATTTGGGCAAATTATGCTTCCAGCAGCTGGGAGCTTGGGCTGATAAACAGCATCAGAGCAGAGCAATGCTGAGCTGCAGGTCAAAGGGGCAGGGCAGCTACTAATTTATGATGCATGAGCTGTTATTGCCAAAGTATCACATTGTTCAGCCTGTCTATTTTTTCCCCCATGGGAAGCCTGCCCATCGCAGCAGCACACCTCCAGGTGCCGAGCAGTTCCAGGGCAGTGCTGGGACACATCCACCCCGTCCCAGTCTGCTGCTGTGTTGTTTCATCACTCCACACTGCATCAAATCCAACAGCTCCTCACCCCAAGGGACTGCTCCAAGGGGGTCCTTTCCTTTCAATCTCCCCTCTCCTGCAGTTCCCCTCTTGTTTCTTTACATAAAGCCCCCAGACCCCTCCTTGCTCAGTGCTCTGCAGCCCCATGGAACCACTGCAATGCCACACTGAGCACATGAGCCTGCTCAGGGACCAGAAGCAGCATTATCACATCAGTGCAGGCCTGCACCCAAATTAACTGGTTGTAAGGAGCTGCAGGGCTAATTGGCACCACACAGCACTGGTGTTCCTGTCCTGCTTCAGGGACTGGAGCCTGGCACAGTCAATGCAAACATCAGTTTGCTCAGAGCTCATCACTAAATGGAGCCATGCCAAGGGGCAGAGGTGCATCCTACAGACACCTCTGTAAGAAATAACACAAGATTCCCCTTCCACCCACCATCAGGAACAGCCCAGGACACACCCACAGGTCCAGCTGGTTCAGACAGGGTTTTTTCTCCTTCCCTTGGTTCTCAATCTAGAAGCACAAGGTGAGTCTATGCAAACGTTTAACCCCAACACCAGCTCCAAGGTCCCACACTAAACCTGTGTCTGTACAGCTTATACTCAGCCACAGGAGCAGCACCATTTCAAGGTTTCACCACCGTCTAGGAGGGCTTTAATAACCATTAAAGATGCCAATAAACATTTGAGCAACTTTAGTAACCTTCAGAGAAGCCAGTAGACATTTGAGCAACTTTCTGAACTGGAGCAATCCAAAGAACCCATTGGATTTTCTCCTTCCCCTGTCACTCCTCACTCTGTAACTTCATGGTTCTTATTCACTCTCATCTCTTACCATGCTCTTCTACAAGCCACTGGGTGCTATGTGCCATCTGCCAAGGCACCAGATTTTTGCTGCTACTGCAGATGTCACAGACATGGGGACCATTAGATTGGCAGAGGGACAGGAACAGCAGTTCCTGGCAAGGTTAAGTCTCAAAGCAGTCCACAAAAATTCAGAAAGCTCTCCAAAGATGCACACAAAGGAGAGGCCTTGGTGGCTCAGACATTGTGCTGCCCAGTTACTACATACCCACCCATCCCAGAGCACTTAGAATTTGCTCACCAGGAGCTCAGGGAATGTGGACACAGGCAGAAAAGGAGCAGTGACAGAGATGAGGTCTGGCACAAAGCAAGGGTTGTGCAAGATGAGAGATAAACAGGTGAGGTGGGAATCTGACACATGAGAGAGGAAAGAGTGATACAGATGAAAGCTTTTGAGAAATGCTGCCTGCCAGGTGCTGGCACACACCAGCAGAAACCACATCAAAACTCATCAAGTGTTGACAAGAGGCTTTGTCAAGGAGTGCTCCCCAGGGACAGCAGAGATATTTTCATACAACGTGCTGCCAGTTTGGAGAGTGAAGGCAGAAGCTCTTGTCAGAATGGGAGAAAACCTATTACCTTACCAAAATACTCCAAATTACCAAAATACTCCTCCCCCGATGTATTTTGAAGTCTTGAAAACTTATCCTGATGGAAAAGGTCTGTGTTTTTCAGCACTGAGTTACAGCTCCAGAGAACATCCAGTGCAGCTCTTGGGAAAGGTTCCCAGAGTGGAATTCCTGAAAGTTTACTAGTTACTTTGGCAAATTATTCACATAGGATGCTCTTGAAGGAAAAAGACACAAGTCTATCCATGTTTCTTGTTCCAGCTTCATCTGGCTGGAAGGAGGGGAGAGCATTAGCTCCAGTTTAGGAGGGGATGGGTTTTCACCAAGCTCTTTCTCCCACTCTACTCAGGAGGAGTCACAGGAGCCTTCCCCATCTCACACCTTACAGATTTGGAGGAAGCTGACCCAGCAGTGGCACAGCAGATTTGCTGTCAGACCAAGTGCATGAACAGTGTGCCAGCTTTAAATCCCAAAGCTCAGGCACCCCTGACACAACCAACATCACCTGCATTTTGATCTGCTTCATCACAGTCTGAGCCATGACAGCAGGAGATGAAGTAGATCAGATTTTACACCATTACTGCCTGTACCCTCTAGTAGTTCAAACACCAATCCCAGTTTTAATTTATTATAGGAATAAGGCTCTTCTGTTACTTCTGCTCCCCCTAACCTGACTGCCACTGGTAAAAACATGAAACACAGCAAGATCTCTCATCAGGAATAACAAAACTTACAGCTTTTTCATGATCATGCTCCTTTTTTATGCCTCTGGAACCTGCCAGGTTTCAGCAGCCCCTCAAGCCACAGCCACCCCCCCACCTGGCTTGCCCAGCTAAAGCTGATGCCACTCCTCCATAGCCCAACCCTCTGATTACAGCTGCATCCTGCATCCCACCTCCCCTTGCAGCTGACAGGCATTAGCCTCTCAGGATCCCTGAGCTTAAACACACCAAATTGCATTAACAGAGCCTAGGGGGATTTATTTTCTAGACTCGTGTGAAAAATTTGCAGAAAAAGCTTCTAAGGATGTGAGAGACACAGAAACACTCAGATTGATGACAAGATCTATAATCACACGGAGCTGTGAAACAAGCAGCTTGGAACAGCAAGAGCCTGGCCACAACCAGCCCTTGCAGGGGAGAATATGTTCTGTACAATTGAAAGATTATTATTATTTTTCTTCCTATTCATTGTTCCTTTTCTTTCTAAAACCCTCCAGATAACACCAGGGGTGATGTATTAAGAGGTGCAGATGTCAAAGAATGCTCCCTGGTACATTTAACAGCTCCTTTATTCCTTCTGAAAAGGACCTGGGATCAGCAGTCCAGACTTGATATCCTCAAATGGTTTTTTAAAAGCAACATTTCCAGTCCAAGTACTCTTAACTCACTGCAATGCACCAAGTCTTAAAACATACATTTCTTTCTATAGTGACTTAAAGGCCAGAAAATCAATGAAATAAAAGAAATACCCCAGACTCTGATCTCTCCTCCTGTATGAGCTTATTTCAAGGATGTCAGAACTGTATTCATACAAAAGCTATACTGAAGTCCAGGGATGAAATAGCTTCAGCATTAACTATGAAGTGGTGTCTCCTGCTTAAAGCTCTCTGTGTAGTGAATGACTAGAAAGTAGTGAATGTTCTGCCAGTTTTTCAAAGAAGGTTTCAGTGATGAGCTGAGGGACTACAGAGCAGTGAGGATGATGAATTAGGAGAAACTGGAGTAAAGAAGAGAATGAACAGGCACGTGAACAACCATACTGGGGAAAAGGCAGCTCAGGATTTCAAAAAAGCTCTGCCTCAGGAAGAGACTGGAGCTCTCTGAAGGAGCCCAAGAATGTGTGGAAAGGGTGCAGTTTGCTTGGATTATCAGAAAGCAGTCAGCAAGGCCCTTCAACAAGAGCAGGGGCCAACATACAAATAAGTAATTGGTTAACAGATAAGAAACAAAGTGGGAATAAATGGTCAATTTTCAGAGAAGACAATCACCTGTGGTGTCCAGCCATCCAGTGCCTTCATAAATGAGCAGGGAAAAAAAGGAGTGAAGGGGAAAATTACAAAGTTTGCTGATAACGTGAAGTGATTCTGGGGAGTAACGATGGACTGAAAAATTAGACTTGTTTGCTTCTTGATCCCGATATTATCTCAGCCTCCCCCTTAGGTCTGCACAGGCAGCAGGGCACCAGCAGTAAATGCTCCTCTGTGCTTACAGAGCCCATGACGGCCTTTTCAAATGTAACTAAAGTGAGGTGAAGTAATTAAAGCAGCCAAGTGGGTCCCTGCACTGTGTGCCCTGGGCTGGCTGTGGGGCTGCCGAGGCACAGACATGGCAAGAAGCAGCTCATGAGAAAGTCTAGCAGCGAGGCAAATGAGTTTGAAGGGGAAATGCTTGATACTGATGGCCAGAGGTGGCGCAGATAGCAAAGATCTGCCCTTCCCTTCTGCCCAAGTGAAGTGCTGTCAGCTCCCATTGCTTTCAGTGCACAGCTGAGTGATTTCTATTTGCCACGCTGCAAGGAGAAGGCTCTGCCAGATGCTGCACTGGCACAGAGTCCTGGACCAACATTCCCATTAGGTAATGTCCCAAGGGGACAGGAGCTCAGACACAGCCACCAAGAGCCTCTTTGCTAAAAGCTGTGGGGTATCTAACTGCAGTCATTACCTAACTGAGTCATGCGCTGCTAATTCAGGCTGGCAAAAGTAACTTCAAGCCACTAAGATCCTTGAATGTTTTGCTTGCAGTTAACACTGGAGGTGTTTAAAGGCTCACAGCAATGGTGGGCTGTGCAAACAAACATCATCTCATGTAGTAGGTGCCCAGCTTCTCCCATTTGTGTTGGACACAGGCGACTTGCAAAGTGGTAACTGTTTAAAGGCCCCCTGGCAGCCCCAGCCCCATGAGCCCGTCTGTGTTCCTCACCTTCAGCACTCTAGCCTGGAGAACCATATTATTTCAAAACAGCCTGCTAAAGACAGTGCTGGCTTTTTAGCCCTCCTAAAAATAGTGCTGGCAACATGGGAATAGCTAGGGTGTGGGCTACCGAGGAATCGTGGGGATTTGGGTAGCAGGGGTGGGACAGGCTCCCCTCAGCCAGGTGCTCAGGCAGGGACTGTGACCAGTCTGAAGCTCTCAGAGCCCAGAAGGTGAGTGGGAAACCTGCCTGCAGCTCCGAGCATACACTTCAGAGGCAAGGTTCCCGCCCTGTTCACACGTGGAGCAGCCTCACAGTGAAGGCAGAGTGGCTTTAAGCACAGCTATGGCGTGTAAGCATGTGAAATAAAGCACAATCACGTGGCCAAAAACTGCATCCACATCCTCGTGGGAATCCAGAGGTGACATGCTCAGGGTCTGGAGACACAGAAGAAGAGAACTTCAAACTACTGCTGATTTCTGCAGTGAGTGGGTGTTTTTTTTATCTTTTGGAGTGTGTTTTCATTGATGCAGGTGTCTCTATGGTGCTGCTCCCTTTGGCTCTCCAATAAAACAGCCTTACCTTTGACACCCCTTCCAAAAAGTGAACTCACCTCCTCTTCAGCAGTATGCAGCATCCAAAGGCCATGGCACACTGCAGAGGCAGTTCCCAGCCCACTGGGAACAGTCTGTTTCAAACACAAAGATTTTACAAGACCTCCAAGTGCGCAGCACTGGTACAATAAAAATGTGGTATTTTACACTGCAGCTTCACGGTGACTTTTTTATGCAGCATCTTTTTGTGGCTGCTGCCATAAGCTTTTCAGCTGCTGCTGGGAAATCAGCAGAGATAACAAAATATTTGTAGTCCGTTTGATCCAGGCAAGATGCTGTGTCCACGTGCAGAGTTTAGGTGAGGTGAGGGTATTTTTGAAGAGTACTAAGTACTCCAGAAATAAGAGGGAGATGATCTCATCGTGCCTGAGGGCACTGTCACAGCAGTTCAGTGTGGTTGAGTGCAGGAAGGGAGAGGGGTGGGAGCAGCACAGCTGGGCCAGGACAGGCGTTTCCCTTGGTGCAACCAGCAGCCTCGGCCACCACAGTGATGCAAACACATGATAAATTGAGTTCCAGCAGACCAGTCAGTCTGACAGAGGCAGAAAGACATTGCTTGGGCTGCAAATGGGCAGCTTACCTCCCATCATGGGCTTCCCTGCACACCTCTCAGAGCACCCCCTTCTCTCACCAGTGATGGGGTGCAGCCCTCAGCAACCACAACCCCATCTCGGTCCCCACCATGTGCTGTGTGTGCAGCCCTCTCCCATGGAGTGGGACAGCACTCAGCTACACAAAAGCTTCCATTAACCTAAGTGTTACTTAGGATCAAACCAAGCCAAAGCAAAGCATTTTGAGACAATCAAACATATTTTCCAGCTGTGGAACCAGGCATCTGCTCAGTCTTCCTACTGCTTTCGGCCAGGGAATTAAGCCCCTTATTCTACATTTGAGCCATTTCCAGGAGAATTTCCCTCTGACACAAAATGCCAACAGCCACATCCTTTGGAAGCAGGGTTTATAATATGCAGGAGAGAGCAATGGTGAGAGGGGACCAGAGGAGTGCTGAACCCAGGGACAAGAGAAATGAAAGAAGGGAGGAAACCACTGCCTGAGAGGAACAGGTGAAGT
The DNA here is from genome assembly GCF_001604755.1 of Lepidothrix coronata. Lineage (NCBI taxonomy): Eukaryota > Metazoa > Chordata > Aves > Passeriformes > Pipridae > Lepidothrix > Lepidothrix coronata. The sequence continues at coordinate 1,061,265 of NW_016690422.1, read as the reverse complement.
GCCACATCCACTGCTCATTTTACCCAACATCCTCCAGCCCATTCTTACATGAAAAAAAGCCAGTAGAGGAACAAACACCACACAACCATCTCCCCTGTGCCCTGCAGGGCCCATCACTGCTGCCCAGACCTTGTCCTGGTGACACAGGTTCCTGCAAAGAGGGACCGTCTCACCAGCACAGGTGACACATCTGCTCCCTTTTCCTCATCCAAGGAAACAACTCATGGAGGGCTTTATTTAAAAACTGGCACATGTTTTTGAGTCTTTTAACTACCACCCGTCATTTCTGGCAGTGCTTTTAGCTCCAAGTCTTTCTTTTTCAAGTACCCTGCACAGAGTTGTTCCCACCTGCCTCAGCAGGGACCTCACAGCAGTGTGGGCACAGGGTACAGAGCTGAGGAGGTACAGGTAAAAATCCCTGAGGAGAGATACTCAGCTGCTGGATTTTGAGGAGAAGCTAGAGTTCACCTCACTCAGATCATCCAGCCAGTGGGTAACCCAGCCTGTCCTGCAGGCCCTTCAAACCACAGGTTTGTCCTCAGTGCCACCACTGCAACCATTACTGGATGGCAGGAACATCTACATCTACTCGGCCTTGAGAAAAGAAGAATGAGAGGGGACCTCATCCATGTGTGTCAGCATCTGCAGGGAGGGGGCAGAAGTTGGACCAGGCTCTGCTTGGGGGGCCCAGCAATGGGACAAGAGGAATGGGCAGGAACTGATGCTCTGGACATGAGGAAGAACTTCTTCCTTGTGCAGTGACCCAGCACTGAACAGATTGACCAGAGAGGGTGTGGAGACTCCCTCACTGTCTGGACACAATCCTGTGTCATGTGCTCTGGGATGTCCCTGCTTGAACAGGGAGGTGGGACCAGATGCCCCACTGAGGTCCCTTCCAGCCTCACTCATTCTGTGATTCTGTGTGACTGTGGTGGCCCTGCACACCACAGACTGAACCACTGGGACAAATCCCTTGGGCCAGGGGACAGGCAGCAGGTTCAGCTGGGGCTGCCCATAGCCTGGAGCACCCACACTGTACTCCCTATGCCAGACTGGCAATGGCTTACAGAGAGGAGCACAGCCTCTGCCCCTGCTTGGTGACCCCCAAAATTCTGCTCTGCTCCCACACTGCTGGGAGGGGCTGAATGCTTCTGGTCAAGAGATGCCCTGAAAGACTCAAGGGAAAACAGTGCAGAGGAGAAAGGGGCTGACACAGCATCATGAGGACCTTGGCTCAGAGTTTGGTGACACTGCCACAAGGGGGAAAAAAGCACTTTACTGTCTCCTTTACTGTGTTCTCAGCAAAGTGAAGACAGGCACTAGAAGTCAGCACTGAGCTATCACCAGTAAGAATGGAAGTTACTCATCAGAATAAGCAAGAAAATGTATTATGTGGGAGTGTAATGTATTACAGAAAGGCAGCTTTTTAAAGGAGAATTTGAATTATCATTTGATGCTTCAGAGAGGTGACCCACACCAGCACCAGCTGTCACCATCCCCAGGTTCTTCCAGCTCTACTCCAACGTGTACAGGATGGCAAATGCCACCATGGAGTCCACAGTGGCATAAACTCTGTGCAATGACATTTCCTGCTCTTTACATGCTGCCAGACAACCTTTCCCACTTCATCTTGTGTCTCTTGTGAGAGTGTTTTGAAAGCTCCAGTAGAAATCCTCACTGCCAGGCAGAGGCAGCGAGAGCTGGGGCTGTGTGCTGCCCTCTGTGCTGAGAAAACACACATCGGCAGCAGGAGCTTTAGTTGGAAATGCTGGGACACTGATTTTTTTTTCCCTACAAGTCTTCTGGCCCCAGAACACTTCTGTAAATCTTCTAATTCCCAGCTATCAGGAATCAGGCTGAGAGATATGAAATAATCTCCCAGGAGGGAAGAGGGCAGCTGGAGAGGAGGAGAGGATGGCTGAGGACATTGAACCAAAGTGAAAAGCAGCAGAGTGGTCAACACCAGGCAGATTAGAGCATGGAGGTGCTGCACAGGGTATATGGGATAGAAAACGATGGCAAAGAAGCTTTTGCCTCTAGTCTAGCAACAGGTTTTGGCCTATGGAAGTTGTGAGTTTCAGTTTGGCTGTACTCCCAATGGCTTTTCTAATGATGATTTGCAGGATTTCCAGGAAAACTCTGCTGTGACTTTATTTTGCTAATCTTTAATGCTTTTCAATAAAGAGAATTCAAAGGATCATCTGTCTGTGACCCCTACCCCATTACTCACAAAATACTGACAAAAAGATGATCAGGTTATAACTGACACAGAGGAAAATGTGACATAGTACCCAGGCCAAATCCTCCTCCATGCCAAAGAGGTTCTCCCAAAAGGGAGAGGGATCATTTGTGAGAAGGAAGCTCTTCTCACACTGGGAGGGAAGGGATGACCTCTTCTGCCTCCCACAGCCTGCCTGCCTTCCCCTGAGTAATCACAGTCTCTGCAGCTCTTCCAGAAACTGAAAAGGAGGTCGGGAGGTCAGAGGATAAAGAAGCTCAAATAGCACATCTCAGACGTTGCTAATAAAAATGTAAATAGGGCTTTGCACACTGAGGGGGTAACTGTCTTCACAAAATTGTGGAGGATCTGGCAAGAGGGTTTGATTTAAAAGTTTTAATGAGGCACCTGTGCAAATGACATCTTGGCTGCACTCTATTAGTGCAAAAGGCTGCCAGCAAAGTCACCAGCTTATGTGAATTAGCAGCACCCAGCTATAAGCACTGCCAAAAGAGCTTTAGCCCTGCCCAAACCTCTCCAAAAAGCACCTGAGGCTAAGACAGGCTTACAGCAGCACAGACCATCACAGGGAGGATCCACTCTGCCACCACAGACAACAGCACCTGGCTGGGGGAATGACTGTGACAAACCCACAAGCAGACATATTGCTCACTGATGGGAGATATAAAACCACTCACAGCTAATCACGATTTTCTATACTTGTACGAAGTACAGGCTCATTAGCAAAGGTTTCCAGCATCCTTGTTTCTGGCCTCTGCAGTTTTCTGTACCCCAAAAAACACAGGGTTTTTTACCTGTAAATCCCAGGGAGTCAGAGCATGAGTCCTCTGCCCTTTCCCACCCAAACTCCTGGGCAGCAGTGGGGAACAGCTGGGTTGCTTCCCCTGCCCTGGACAGTGACATTAGTAGGACCAGAAACATCACAGACATGGTAGCTGACAACCTAAGACAGACCATCTCCCTGCCCTTTCAGCATCACCCCTTGAATTGTCCATGCAATTCCTACTGGCAGGGGGAAAGCAGAGCAGCTCTAAATCCCGGATCTGTGTAAGGGATCCTGGATGAGGGAAAACAAACTGGAGATTTCAGCCCCCAGAGTCTCTCTTTCACACAAAGCAGCCAAGAGCAAAGCCATACAGACTCCAGAAGGACAACTTAAGTCTCATATTGCAAAGGAAAAAAACCAAAAAAACAGGAAGAAAGGAGATCAAAATGCCAAAAACCCCTCAGTGAAGTCTCCAAATGCGTTGGCCGTGTATGGTGGCTCTTTCACCACTGGGGACAGGCAGCAGGAAGAGTGAAGAAAGCAACTGGGGACCAGCTGGGAATTCAGATATCACATCTGCATGTGTCCAAGACTGAGTGCTGAAACAGAGGGACTTAAATTCAACTTTCCTAGGAACAAGAGGCAACCAACAAGAGACTGCCATGTCCTGCACAGTGAGTCACAGGCACCTCACCAATGCTCTTCCTCAGGAGCTGCTGCCATTTGAGTGTGTTCCTGGCTGCCTGTGCAGCTTTGGGAGAACCTGAGCTCACCGTGATGCTGCAAATGTTTGGTCCTCTCTGGGCTGATCCCAGATTCAGAGCAGCTTCTCATAATCTCATTTGAATTTCTGTGTGACCACGGTAACATGTGCATGGATGCTATACCATGACTACTTGTGGGTATTAAAGGGGCCCTGCTATGGAGGTGAGTAAACCAAGACAGGCAAATGGGAATCACATCTTCTCCTGAGCCTGCACATGTTTCTAGACCTGATCCAGACCAGGAATGCAGACACATTCATGAGATTTTTTTCCTTTTATCAATTTTGGCTGCATTTGTACGTGCTTTTCCCTACACAGAGGGAGCAGCATTTATTAGATTTTTTTGAAATGTGATACCTAGACAAACTTATACATCCAGCTTGGAGTAGAAGGGAGCCCATGGCTGCTGGCAAACCTGGACTCAAAACTGCCCCAGCAAAGGTGGAACATGCCAAAGGGCCCTGAACAGACCTGGGAAGGCAGCAGACTGGTGGGGTGCACAGCTGGCAGCACACACAGCTCCATTCAAGATACACAAGAAATTTTACAGTTTCCCTGAAGTTTGAATCAGTTACCAAACACAATCAAATTCACATAGCACTGGCATAAATCCTCACATCAAAAGGGAGAAGGGGTCTCTTTTGCCCTGTATTTAATAGAATAATTATGGTTATTGCCTTTGCAGTAACCTCAGAAGGCCCCTATGCAGAACTCGAGCCCTGTAGCAGTGGATGTTGTTTGAATGATTAAACAGACCTGTTACATATCTCAGAGGGCTCCTATCTTCATCCAATATTGACTGTGCTGTTCCTAGTCCTGTTACAGGCTGCCAGTCCTGTCTGTAGCTCTAATATCATCAGACAAACGTGGAAAACCCTGAAACTCAGAGCACTGGGAGACGAGTGAGCACAACTCTCTGTTTTACAGATGAGGAAAAAAAGGGGAACAGAAGCAGCAAAACTACAACCACCAACAACCCTCCGAGCCAGGGCTGTGAACCTGACACTGTCCACACTGCTCCAGACACCTCCTCTAATGACTCCAGCAGGACACAGACTATATAGGAGTCCAGCTTCCCCCAAAAGAAGCCTCGTAGGCACCAAGATTTCCTGATAAATCAAATCACTAGTTTAATGTTTTTCAAAAGGTTTTAATGCCACAAAAGGAAGTATCAAGTTGGGATCAACTACTCCAGAAAACTGATGGATTGAGCAGAAGCCTTCCCCCATCCCACTACTCCTTCCTTTCCCTGGGGTGAGTCAACACCAACCCAAATGGCACTTTAGTGACAGAGGGGTGACAGGAGTGTGGCAGTTCCAGTGTGAGTGCCTGGAGAGAGACCTGCACACACCTACCATGTGCTGGAGAGGCTGAGCAGAGGCACCCACATCCCCAGTCAGCATCACTGCACCCACCCATGGCCTGTGCCCATGTGCCATTTGAGCCACATGCAGGCAGTAGCAAAGGGATTCAAGGACCAGCACCAGGCTGTCCCTGCTCTGCCTGGGAGGAGGACACTGCCACATCAGTGACCTTCCCACTGGGAACAAATAAAACACTTTGCCAATGGCTTTGCTCTTGGTACTTACCCAGGGACTGCTCCTGCTCTCTGGAGTCACTGACAATGGGAAGCTCAGACCTGCTCACAAAGCAGCCCAAGGAGCAGCTCCCATCTCATACTTTTCCAAAGATTTCTAGGGGCCAAGCACAAAATGAAGATTTAGAGCAAATCTTCAGAGCAAAACACATGTACGTGAGGGTGTTTGGGCTGGGGTTTCCTCAGCCAGCCCTTGTTAGAGCTGCTAACATAAAATCCATTTTCATTGCAAAATCAAGCCTCCACATGAGGATTTGCTCCTAAGCCAAGCCCTCACCCCACTCAGAAGCCTGTTACTGAGCAGGGCCCTGCTTTGCCCACCAGCTGCCCCTCTGTGGAGACAGCCACAGCTAGAGCTCACCAAGCTGTCCAGCTGCTACCACAACCACCCCAAGCAGCTTGAGCAAAACTGGGGGCCCACTGCAGGAGGACAAGACCTTAGATGCAAGATGTACCTGAGAGCATACAGTCAGCAAAGTGTAAGAGTTTGAAAACATGGAAGAAGTCAGACAAGTATCCAGGGAAAAAGTTAGAGGAGCAAACAGCTCTCAGTAACAGCGATGCAGGATGGATGTGCCAGGGCCAGCTGGCATGCCAGGTGCTGTTGCCTCCCAGGAGCCCCATGCTGGGAAGCATCACTAATCCAGTGGGTGCCCAGTGCAAACCAGTGAAGCAAGTAGGAGGCCTGACAGGCATCTCCCACACACCTGTGTCCAGCAGGACATATCTGGGAGAGGTTGGTGCTCCTCGCTTCCCACTGGCATAAATCAGGACAGTTCCCTGCAGTCCACAGAGGTAAAGCAGGGAACTGAGAGGAAGAACAATCCTATCAAGTGCAAGCAACCAGCACAACGTTCAGCTGCTCACAAAATAATCCAGAGCCGAGCTTCAGCATTTCCCAGCACCAGCCCCTTCCTCACACGGTGTTGTTTTGAGGTGCTGGGTTGATCTCGCTCTGTCTTTACCCTCCTTGAGTATCCCTGGGGAAGGGCAACCAACCAAACCCCAAACAAGCCGGGCAACATCTCGTTACTGCCAGCCTGAAATATCTCAGATGCTGCCGTGCGCGATCCCACCGCTCAGATTCGTCCCTTAATACGCCATCCAGCCCAAATAAACTTTGGCTTCACTTTGGAATTGATCTCCAAATCAAGGAGCTCTCCCGTTTCCCTGGGCAGCCGACCCTCCCGCAGGAATTTAACCCTCCCCAGCCCACTCGCCTTCCCCAGACTCGATGGTTTTGCCCAGGCAGCGTTGGGAATTTGCCCTTTCCGGAGCGATGTAAGGAGGAGTGGGATGGCTCTTCGTATCACCGGTCCCGGGATGAAACAACCTGCACGTCTCCCCCCCCCAGCTGGCTCCCAGCCAGGCACGGGGCAACCGGCTGAACAAGCCCCGGCTGTCAAAATGCTGCTGCTTTAAACAGGCTCTCCACTGGCTGCAGCCAAAGCCACGCTATGCCGAACGTCACCGAGGAACAGAAATAGCCGGCACGAGTGGAGGGAGGGGAATGTGAGTATTAAGAGCGCACAGATTTCAAACATACTTGGCTGGGCAGCACACGCTCCCTTCCTGCCGCTGCCTCTCCAGCTGCGACGGAGCGCCGGGATCTCTCGCTGTCTGCCCAGGAAGAAGGATTCTCTTCTTTCTTTTTTCCCCTTTTTCTTTCCTGAAGTTTCAGCTTTGATACTACTAGATTGATTTTTTTTTTCCTCGTAGGAAATTTCGTCTGCTGGATTTAAAAACAAGGTTTGAGCAGGAGGAATTAATTTCTGTTTACAGCTGTAAATGTGCATGGTACTCCTGTGTGATGATATCGTAGAGGGAAAGGCAGGATTGGCTGGGAGAATTGCTTAGACCATAAGATGCTTGAATGGCTGCTTGGAATAACAAGCTCTCTATTGTGTGTGCATGTGTGTGAGTGTGTGTGTTTATGTACGAGTGCAGCAATGGCAGCAACTATGAAACAATGCAAGGTTTCCCCATTTGGCTGAATGTTCCTCCTCTAAGAGTGAGGACTTGCCTAGCTGTGGGCTCTGCCTGGAGAGGGGTGAAGGTCTGAATTGCGTTAACGCTGTAGGAATTTTATGAATGAAGCAAAAGGCAGGTTCAGCGGGAGAGGAGCAGAGCAGGGAGATGCAGTGGGCTCAGCTCTCTCCAGCAGGAGCTGTCACAGCACCAGCATGGCACAAATGTGCTGCAAGTGCCCAGAACTCAGCAAGCAGACAGCACTGAGCCATGGAAACATGCTCCTGAAAATGAGCTATCACCAACACAGAGCCCACAGAGCCTGTGACCAGCTCCAGGCTCAGCTGGAGCATCCCATGCAGAGCCATTTGTTCCTGACCGAGTGTGCTGGTGATCTTGTGGCAGAGGAGCAGGCAGAGCTCCTGGAGCATTCACATCTCCATGCATGAGGCTTTTGCTGCCAGCACAGCTCGTACATGGACACTGATAAAGTGAACGAGTTGCTGCATGGACAGACTACACATCCCCAACACCAAGCAGGAGGGGATTGCACAGCACAGCAGGGGAGGGACGAAGCAGATTTGGGTTTGCAAGGTCCAAAAAAGCTGATATGCTGGTGAAACTGCTGGGGACCAGCCCAGAAGAGCCCTGTCCTGAAGGAGCACTGACCACTGCAGAACCACTCTTAATCTCTCCCCCTTGGATGTGTGTACTCAAGGGACTGGGGTGAGAGATGGGCTCTGTGTATTTCTCTTTCTTTTGCAGCTCTATCCAAATTGCTAAGTGAGGAAAAACCTCCATCTGTACTGGGTTGTCTTTTTTTATAAGAGTTTTTGCATGACATCTCCATAGCTCCCATCATCCTCAGCAGGTGGTAACAGGGAGAAGGTGAGGGCAAGTCAAAGAGGATGAAAATTGTCCATCCTCAAGTGCTGCAGAGGTCACTGTCAGGGTGACACAAGGGCAGCAGAGGAGGGCCTGGAACTGTCATTCTCCTGCCAAGGAGCTACTGAGGGGAAAAAGGCAAAGGAGTCAGAGCTGGTGTAGAGACAAAGGGACACAAAACTTACTGGGAAAAGCTGCAAATTCCCAGGATACAAGCAACCCAACCTGTCCAGTGGAATGAGGCAGAGGGAAGTCTTTGTATGTGGAGCCCTACAGGGACAAGGCAGTCCAGCACTCCTTCCTCAGCATTTTCTATAAAAAAAGAGACAGTCTGAGCACCGTACAACACACAGTGCAAACACAGTTGTGTGTCCAGTGATGCTTAGGATGGCACAAGCTTTTGGTATGCCTTAAAATCTGGGCATTGTAGCTGCTTCAGCATTTCTTTCAGGTAGGTTTGATGTCCCTTTGCCTACCCCCAGAGCAGTATGAACCCAAAGCAACATTGTCATGATTTGCACAGTGTTGAGCTTGATCTCACCAAGAGCTCCACGTACAAAGAGTGGCTGCCTGCCTAGCACACTGCAGAGCAATCTCACACCTCCCTGCTCAAGGCTGTTTAGGCAGGTTCACAGACAGGTCTCTCTGAAATAGGCGTGTGACAGAGAGCATGAAAAACCCTGTGTTTACAGCCATATAAAACCCACAGTGAAACCTGCACCTTTCTTTATAGATAGAAAGTGCCTTTCTCTCCATCACTCAAATACCTTTTGAAGCCACAGGTCAGGACAGAGGAGGAACTTCACTGGGAAGTTGCTCTCTGAAAACACTGAAGGAATGCTGGACAGGGCTTTGAGTGCATCACTAACACAGAACAGACAATTGGACTGCAAATGGTAAATCCAAAGTTTGTTTTCCCTTTTTTGGGGATCTTTCACTCCTTCAGAGTTAAAAATGTAGCATAGAGGTTTAAGCAATCATGCTCTCTAAGTCATTGCTAGGAATTTAGGAAGGATGCTTTTTTCCTCCAATCTCAAGCTGAATTTAAGGATTGCAGTAAGCAGTTCCAGTGATACACACAACCTCTGAGATGTCACACCTCACAGCTGGGCTCCTATAATGACAGAATAAGCCTTACACAAGTGGCCTCAGTGCCAAAGACAGGTACAGGCAGGCAGTGCAAATATGTACTCAGGGGACAGGTAACTCTAAGGGATCATTTGTGTTGCTCTGGCAGATTTCTAATATGTTGGTTTTGATGTCTTTCCTCTAGAGCAGAATGCAGATTGTCCTCAGATGGCACCCCACTAAGAAATGGTTTACCATCTCCCAGCAGCCGCGTTTCTCGGAACAAGAAGAACCCCTTCAGATCCCTGTGGCATGAGAAAAGCCTCTGGCTTTTAAACCTCGGGAGGATGTCTCTAACTGATGAGCTGGAGAGCCACTTTTCTGCCACCCCCTACATGGTGACAGACACAGGTGAGGACAGCCTGTTCAGAATCCGGTCCAACACCTCTGGCAATGCCACCAGGGATGGGATGTCAGCCACCGGTTCCATGGAGGACATGATTGCCATCTGCACCATCGGGACAATCCTCTCCCTCATGTGTGTGATTGGGGTGACAGGCAACGTCTACACCTTGCTGGTGATGTGCCATTACCTGCGATCTTCCGCTTCCATGTACATTTACATCATCAACCTCGCGCTGGCCGACCTGCTCTACCTTCTCACCATCCCCTTCATCGTCGGGACCTACTTCATTCAGAAGTGGTACTTTGGGGACATTGGCTGTCGCATCCTGTTCAGTCTGGACTTCCTCACCATGCATGCCAGCATCTTCACCCTCACAGTCATGAGCACGGAGCGCTACTTTGCTGTGCTGAAGCCCCTGGACACGGTGAAGAGGTCCAAGAGTTACCGCAAGGCCATCGCTGTTGTGATCTGGCTGGTGTCACTGCTGCTCACTCTCCCGATGCTCATCATGATCCAGCTGGTGCAAAGGGACAACAAAAGCATCTGCCTGCCCACCTGGAGCAAGCTGTCCTACAAAGTCTATCTCACCATCCTTTTTGGTACCAGCATCGTGGGCCCAGGGGTGATCATTGGCTACCTTTACATCAGACTGGCTAAAATATACTGGGTGTCACAAACAGCCTCCTTCAAACAGACCAAGAGGCTGCCCAACCAGAAGGTACTCTATTTAATTTTCACCATAGTGCTGGTGTTCTGGGCTTGCTTCTTGCCCTTCTGGATATGGCAGCTCCTCTTCCAGTATTACGAATCCTTCCCTTTATCTCCCAAGGTGATGAAGAACATTAATTACTTGACAACCTGCCTGACCTACAGCAACAGCTGCATCAACCCCTTCCTCTACACCCTGCTCACCAAAAACTACCGGGAGTACCTGAAGAACAGGCAGCGGTCCCTCAGCAGCAACAGCGGGTACTTCCAGAGGAGGAATCGGTTCCAGAGGATTTCAGGGAGATCCCTGTCCACGAGCAGCCAGCACTGCACAGAGACATATGTCCTTGCTCACGCCCCTTTGGGGAACAGCAGTGCCTGAAGGTAAAAATCTATCTCCAAGAACAATCAATATTGATTCCAATGTTGCTTTGATTTAAAGTGTACACCATAAAGGTGAAGCCTTGGCAGACCCGTGATGTGCACACATTTAGTCCAGAGGCTGTGCCGTATGTCTGTTCTCATTTTCTCCAGTGCCACTGATTTGATGCCAGCAGCATTCAGCTGAACATCTATCTAAATAGCCTTTCACTTTTTATCTTCATATTTTATAGTGTACGTCTCCTCAAGTAGCCATCAGTAATGAAAGCCTATAACAGGGCCATGATTTTTAATGGTATCAGCTGTCTCACAGCAATTGAAATTATGTTATCCTATGAATGGCTGTATTTTCCTCTTTTTTTTTTTTTTTGCTCTCTAGCAGTGATGCTAAATTTGTAGTTGTATGAGGACTGAAAACAATGAAATAAAGAGAAAACAGCTGATGTTTGTGACACACAATCCGGTTTGCATTTGGGGTAGGATTTGGACAACGTAGATGGGGCATAACCAGGAGTGCTTGTCCTGGTTTTGGTCATACTCACAGTTATTCTGCACCCCTGTGTATGCACTAGTGACTCTCCATTCACCCAAGTGTCTGCAGTGGAGTTACACCACAGTTCATGTCAGCAAGACAGGCTTTCCATGACAGTGCCACAGTCAGGAAACACTCAGCATCCCATAATAGGCTGACCCCAAACACATGAACACCAGTGTGAGGCAGCACCATCTGCCCCAGACAAGGACATCCACCCTCTGACCTCCTCCAAGGAGGAGCTGGGAACCTCTGATGCTGTTATTCTCAGAGCACTCATTGACAAGTCACAACATCCAGCCTGAGGCACCTGACCTACATCACCAAGTCCAGGAGGAAAGGACAGAGGGAGAGGAGGGAGGGTGAGCAGATGTGATTTCCAGTGGGCAAAGCTATGCCCACTGGAGTGCCTGATATTCTCAGTTAAAGTGCTGGTTCCCTGTGAGTGAGACAACTTGTTTCCTTCACAGGAGATGATTTTGTTTTTCTGCTACAAGAAGCAAATGCAGTCCTGCCTACACCAAGAACACGTCGCCTGTCCTGGCCTTCACCGATGATGAAGCGTCATTAGTATAAATATATCATCCGTGATGTCTGGCAGGTCTCCAGTGAGTCTAAAAGTACCTTCCCTGGGATGCTGCCAGTGTCCATACAGGACTCCTGTGCTTGCATCAGCCCTGCTACCCCATTAGCAAGGATACAGTGCTGCAATGCCAACACAACTCTGACCAAGGCACAGAATTAGAAGCAAATTAATGCTCAGGAGTGAACTCAGAGCTGCGGCGTGGTGCCATTTGGCAGAGAGCTCTGCTGAGACCAAAACTGAAGTCAGGCTTTAACCATCTCTTCCCCTTCAAGGCATGTAAATGGCCACTGCTCACGGGGCCAGGGAAAGCTCTGTGTCCAGCCTCCCTGGGGGATACGCTTGGAAAAGTGACTGTTCTGTCATGTGTGAGCTGAAAGTCTGTTATGAACGGGGAAGATGCCACGTCACGAGAGAGGATTCTTGTGCAGAGAGCTTTGACACTGAGCTGTTGCAGAAAACTGGAAGACCCTTGCTGTGTTCCCAACCTCCTCCACTCACACCATCCACAGTGGTCCTGTGGGTGGGGCACCTTACCCACACCCTGCTTGTGTGCCAGCAAGTCCTACTTCAGGATTAGCCCCTTCCTGATTTCAGAAGGGCAGAAATACCATTATATTTGACTGTTTCCTCTGCTGACAGTACTTGTTAGTTTTCAGACTAGTTTCAGACTTAGTTTCCTCAGGCTGGAGACACATTAGTCAAGTAAAGCATCTTTTACCCCACTGTAAGGAAGAGGGAGCCCATGGACTGAGGTGAAAACACTTGCTACAAAATCATAAAGCCTGGAAAAGACCTCTAAGATCAAGTCCAACTGTGCCACATCCACATGTGTTTTGAACACTTCCAGGGATGGTGATTCCACCACTTCCTTGGGCAGCCTGTTCTAAAGTCTGATCACCCTTTCAGTGAAAATTTTTTTCCTATTATCTGATCTAAATTCCCAAACTCAGTTTTCACTTATATAGCCAGGTGTTTACCATGAGTAAAGTTTAGCCTCCTTTTACTTTTTTTCTTTTTTTAATTAGCAATTTAAACTTCTCCTTGCTCAGGAAGAACCAGACAAGCTCAAGACAAGCTCAAGATGAGCAGTTTCCATGGCTGTGAATGAAAGCTACTGTGGGCTCCACCTTTAGAAAGCACAGTCCATCTTTTCTAAGATCAGACAGTCAAAATGAAAGGGTGGTTTGCAAATCTCAGCTGACTGAGGTGTTACACACCAAAGCAGACAGTGCAGAAGCTACAAAAGGCACAGGAGAAGATCTCAGTCTGACCCCTTCACCCTCAGCAGCTCTGCTCTGATTCACTTCTCCAAACCCACCCCAACCAACCCATCTCACAGAAAATAGTTGCAGAACACCTGCCATGGCTCTGTCGGGGCAGGGGGCACCCTGAAGGCACCATGAGCAGCGTGCTGGGGATCTGAGACCATGCCAGAGGTCCCACCATGCCAGGGAAGGGAGCTGGGGCTCCCTGCTTTGCTGGGAAAACAGCTGGGGCTCCCTACTTTGCTGGGACAACAGCTGGGGCTCCCTGCTTTGCTGGGACAACAGCTGGGGCTCCCTGCTTTGCTGGGACAACAGCTGGGGCTCCCTGCTTTGCTGGGAGGACACGCAGCCTCAGCTCTGGGCTACACAGTCTTGTTTCTCATTTGAAGCTTGTGCTGTCTCTCAGCAAGGGCTTGCAGTGAGTTTGTCAGATCAGCACAACAAAGCCAAGAGAAAGGGCACCCACGAGTCAGGGCATGGTTGTGGGTGATGTTTCCATCAATACAGGGTCATCTTCAAACAGTGAGATGTTTCGTTCAAGTTTTTCCATTTCCACCCCAGGCTGGAATTGTTTTTTGCTCCTTCAAACACTCTCATCCACCACCACTGAGCTCAGACAGCAATAAGGGAACACTATTCCAAGTCTGCAGGTAAAAGCAAGGCTCTGAGCACTTCCCAAGCAGCACGAGTCCCAGCTCTGCATCCCAAACTAACCTTATGGGGCATCAGCCACACTCAGATACCAAACACCAGAGAGCTGCTCTCTGCCTGAAACCAAACAGCAAATGAACCACGAGAGCCTGCTGAATATAACGGGGGGAACCAGAGCAGCCAGTGAGAGATGAAGAAGGAACTGCCTCCTCCAAGACATAGATTAATTGTGTGTTCAATGACAGTTATAAAAATATTATGCCCTATTTATTCCTCCTTGCAGAAACCCATCATCAGTCAAAGACCCAAGAGCAGACTTTTGCATAAATAAAATTTGAAATTGGTGTGAAAGGGAATTGTGTGAACATGTGGCCATGTGCTTGCACACCTCAGACCTGCACCCTATTTCCTAGTTCTTTCTTCTCTGTGGACTGAGACCAGGGGCTTTTCCATCATCCTGAAGTTTTAAGTCCCCTGTCTCCAGGGTATTTTGTGCCCCAGACTGGAATCACCAGCTGAACTGCAGGTAACAGAAGTTAAAACACCAATATTTGAGCTACTTTAAGACAGAGAGCATTTACCAATGTCTCAATACTCAAAGAAGTACAGCTGTAACTACACCAGGGTGTCCAAAAGAGGGCCAGGGCAAAGATTCTGTTCCCAGCAGTGCTCCTACCTGTTCAGAAAGGCCAGGTACCCACTCTGGTGGCTGAAACAGGCAGCAAACTACAGCTGGGGCCAGGCAATGTTTTCAGCTGGATATTGGCTTTGCCAGAAAAGGATGATGTCTATGTTTACCCAAACTATTTGCAAATCCACCCAGGAATTTAAGAATCCTTCTGGAAATTCTCTTATTTTTTTCTTTTCCCAAATACTGAATTGCCTCATTTCAGCCTTTAGGAGGCAAAACAGCACAATTTGTCAAGTTTTACTCATCAGTTTGCTGACACTTAATTTTAAAAAGCCTTTTTCCATTTTGTTCAAACCACAGGACTCTTACAGAAGTCCCGTGGTCCAAGTAGCACAGCAGAGAGCAGCTGGTCCCCACACTGTGCATCCTCTGTCCAGGACAGGGTGGGTACCCACACTGGGGAGTGGTGCAGCACCCACCTCTGCCCAATTCCCATGTGCCAGGTCACAGCAATCACAGACCTTCCTCCTCTCCTGCTCATGAAGTCTGATTTAAGCTGGTCAACAACTCCATGTCCAGTTTGAGCCCCCTCCTTGTTCCTGGTGGGTGCAGGGGCACAAGGGGAGGTGGCTTTGAGCCACCCCTTTCTCGTGTGTGGGTGTCCCACCTTGCTCCCTGTGAGACAATGAGTCCAGGAGCCCTTCAGCTGCCTCTAACCAGGCAGAAAAACCTTGGCACATGCTCCCAGAGAGGATCCAGGCAATAAATACATCCACATGCACAGCTTTGGTTCACTTACAGCTCCAGATGGGCAAGGCTGGCTGGGTGAGGAGATGGGATTTAAGGAGCACTTTAGCTGGGCAGAAAGAGCAAAACTGGTTTAAGCCAGCCCAGCCACTTCTGCTCTAAAAATTGAGACATTTTCCTCAGTTTATCAGCTCTCCTACTACTGAAGTACATCACAGACTGTCACATGCTATGACCAAAGCTCCTTCACTTCACTTAGTGTGTGCTCCAAGCAGCTATCAACCAAAACTGCTACAGGTTGGCAATCTATGGGGTAAAAAGCCCATAAACCCAACACATGTGTGACTCCCACAAGGCTCCTCGAGCAGCTTTAATGTCAAACTGCAGCTGCTGGCTAAATGCTGTAAACATTTCAAGAGAAAGTTTAGCTCAATTTTACTCTGCTTTCTAGGAGCAAACACCCCATCAACGTCCTTAGAGATGAGGGAATCCACCAGTCAAAATGTCAGTGTTCTGTTTGCACACTGCAGTCTTGCAACTAATTCTAGTCTTCCCAAATGTCTATCACCTGTAAAGCCATCTGTCTGCCAGGAAAGCACATGTTTTTGCCAAAAGAGAAAGTGCAAATATCATAAATTTAGTTTCAAAGACCAAACCGCTCAAGCGTGCATAATTTAAACTGTTATTAGCTTTAATTACATGTCAAGTAGCTGCCGTTACTAGTTTAAAGCTGTCTACAAAGATGATAATATAGCACATTAAGAGCAAATATAAGACAAAAATCAGTGAAATAACCTGCCTCAATAATAGATTGAAACATCCACTGGCACAGGGCCAGACAGGACAGGATTTACCACAGCAGTTCTGACTGTTACTACTGTCCCTGGCCAATTCTGGCATCACCCATTTCACAAACATCCTGGAACTCCCATAACAGGGTTAATTCTTTGGCACCAACTGCAGTTCCAGCCACAAAACAACCATGACCTGTTTGTTTGCCAAAGGCAGCACAAGGGGTGCTCCCACCAACAGACAGGTCCTCAAAATAAATTAATCCTTGTGGAAAACAAAGGCAAATGCCAGGAGTGAAGTGTGGTAAAGTAATTCTTTGAGCCTTTATGGATGTGAGGATCAAGTATCGTGACACCGATTTCTAATTCTTAATCACTATGCCTCAAAAAGAAAACAAAATTTAAAAAGGAGGGAGATTTTATCCACAGCCCAGTGGCAACAGGTACCCACATGCTTTGGGAACCAATCTAGCAACCCTCCTTCCAAGGTTTTCTTTTCCATATTGAATTTGGTGCACGAATCTGAGCACATTGGGCAGAAAAAGTGTACTTTGGCTTTTTCTGTGTTTGCGTTTATTTGAAACACTACAGGAAACACAGGCAGCCAGCCTCCTGCTGATTACTTGTTTAGTTTATGGCTTACTGCTCAAAGGAGAGTGTAACATAATTAATTCATTAACTGCAAGCATTCTACAGACAGAATTGCTGCATGCAAAATGTTTGTGCGGGTCGGTGAGTCGCCAGTTTTCTCCGATATCCTCAGAGGAAAATTTCCGTTCTATACCCACAACAGGGACTGGAGAGACCTCAGCTCCAAGGTACAACCATGGCAGGAAAGCACAGGGTGCCATCAGCCCTGCAGGAGCTGACCCAGCTGCCCTCCCAGGACCCCTTCTCTGGGGGGGCAGAGCTTCACCACTCCAGCCAGTCCACCTGGGAGATGCTGGACCCGACTTCAAAGGGGAGAAGCATCTCCACTGAAGTCAAGGGAGGCAAAAATACTCTTGGAAACACTTGGCAAAACCTGGAGAGCAGTGAGGCAGGAGGAGAGCAGCAGGTGGTCCCACTTGGCATTGGATGGAGTGTGCAGGTAGCACATGGAAAAGAAAGTCTGACTGTGAGGAATATGGGCCAAACCACACAGAGAGCCCAGGACTGGCACATTCAGGCTGAGATTTCTGGAAGAGATACACGTCTAATTTTCCACAAAGTCTGCCTATCCTGTGTTTTCAACTGAGGTTATGAATTTCTTATTTCATGCAAACTGAGCTTACCAAGGAAAACTGTAAGGTCAAGTCTCTAAACAATAAAAATAATTCATTTCCACTGGAGTCAATGCAGTCGTATCAATTCACACTAAAAAAAACCCCAAACTCAAAACCAGAACACCCCAAACATTTCTGACCTTTGACTCCAGAAAACATGCATTTCAGCACATTATAACAGTCAAGGTATCAGATGATCTCATGAATGATGAAGGATTCCATTTACTAGGACCTGCAGTATTCAAAGACAAGATCTACTCCATCATGCTAGAAACAGTGCAAAACAAAGGGACATGAGGTAGAATGTCCAAAGCTTTCCAAGTCCTTGGAGCATCAGAAAATGGTTCATTTCCTCTCTTTATGGGCAGCCTGTGCTGAACCTTCCTGTGCTGTTCTACCCTCTCCTCCAAGGCTGGGTTTCAGTTCAGCAGCTTTGGCCATCTGGCTTAATTAGAACATCATCATGTCCCCAGCTTCTTTTTGATGGACCAAAAATAGTAAAAGCAGCTTCCCTTTTGGCATCAATCAGTGCTAACTGGTAGGTTGATTACAATTTACTTTAGCTAATTAAAGAAGAAAACATCTTCGTAAGCTGCTGGGGCTTGACTTGCTTTCTGCTGTCTAAAACTTCTTCCTCAGTTTGAAATCTGTTTGAAACAGAATAAACCTAATGCTGCCCCACTTCCGCACTGCAGCAAGGCAGGAGCTTTAATTTATGCTATCCTTGATTAATGGATGGAGCTAAAACTTCTCTAAAAGAAAGCGACAGACACCAAAGCACCCAGCAGCAGGACCAGCCATGGGATTTTGGACACTGAGTGTTCATACAGACAGCACTGAAGTTGTTCTTTGCAGTTGCCTTTGCCCGGGGAGGTTGGGCATGTCTGTGCCCATCTGGAAGAGGACTCCATCCCATCCATGCAGCTGCCACCCTCAAACTCCTTTGTCCAGGTTATAGGAAAAATTGACTGTAATGCACAAAGCAGCTGTACTCAGCCACTAGAGACCTAAAAGCTCTTTCTCCCATTCTATAGGAACATCAGACTGGTAAAATCCCTGACTAAAAAGAGAAACCCACAGGCTTTCAAACTCAGGTTTGCAGTGCTTGTATTACCTTACAAGTTTTAAGAGTCACTTTAAACATTTGCTTGGAGGAAGAAACCTCCTCAGAGGTGGGGAAAAGCAAAAGCCCAGCCTACATCCCCACACCTGAAGAACAAAATACCTTTCCCAGGAACAGGAGGTGGTCACTGTGCCCTCCCCACACCAGGAAATCCACATATCCCCATGGAATGGAGGGGAGCAGTGGGGAAGGCACTTGGCTGAAGTTGAAGAAAACTTAGTGGAACTGGCTCTAACACAGACTTCCATGTGAACCCAGGCCAGTCAGTTCATTTTACTGTGTTCGAGATTCTCATCACTAACTTGCCTTTTCTTTCCCCCAACTTTGTCCCTCCTCCCTCTTTAGGACACAAACTCCCCAGGACACCGAGTACCTCTTGCAAAGCCCAAGCAGATGTTCAGTGCAGTGACCAACGACTCCAAAAGCAGCTGTGATACAAACAACAAATTTCAGCTGCTAATGGTAAAAGCACAGGTATTTACTACAGAAAAGCTTTAACCTTGTTCAAATCTGGTGCTGTGGAGTTAGATATCCACACCTGGATAGCACCCACCATCCATGTTCCTGAACGAGGAAGGAACAGGACACATCTTAGCAGGAGAAACCTCACTCTGTGCATGTTTACCACCTCTGTGAGATGGCTCTGCCCTGCCTCAGCCAGGTTATGCAGCTGCCTCCAGAGTCAGTGCAGCAAATATCCTTTGGCTGTTTGTTTTTTTTTACAGTAATAAAGCAGCCTTTCTGTCCTGCTGTGAAAAGAATGGATATCTCTGGAAATGTGCTTATGGAAGAGCTGCACTGGCATATCTAGAGCTTCCCTGAATGGTCAGGTAAATCCATCACTGACATGTAAAAATGCTGCCCACATGGATTAGCTATCAGTCTGCAGGAAAACAGCCTCATGTCAGATGACCTCAGGATTGGTTAAATGCAGTTGTTTCTCCTTAGATAAGCAAGCAAAATGTGCAGCTTGGGGAGCTTGAGGTATCCACAGCACTACCCAGAGCTGCACTGACACCCACTGCAGCTGCCCACAGCCCATCTGAGCCAACAAGCTACACCTGAAAACTGCCTTTGAAGGGTTTAAAAACTGTGGAAACAACCTTTCACGAGGCTTCTCTGTACAAGCCTGAGAGCTTCTCTGTGCGTTACTTCCTCCTGTTGCTCAGCAAATGGCAGAATATCTGGGAACGTGAGGGCAGGCAAACCTCCTTGCATGCCTGGGAAACAGAGCAATGAGATGGTGTGCATGGAGGAAAGGAGCTTTGCAGCTTTGGGTAACAGTCAGGGATGGAGAAGGGCTGTGGATATGTGTCTTCTGGGGATTAGCAAACTCCTCCAGAACAGCTCACCTCTCAAATTGCTTAGCTCTGAACAGGGGGAACAGTGTGGCAGGGTGTCCCCTCTGGCTCTCCTGTGGGGAGGTGAGCTCCAGTGCCAGATCTGGACCTTGAACAAGTACTGCTGCATTCCAGTCAATAAAGGAAAGCTCACAGCATTTGTTTTCCTCACTGAAGTCCTCTGAGATCAATGCATGAAACAGCACTACACTTTATACCTCTTGGATCTTCTCTTTAGCATAAAGTAACACACAGCTCTGTGTTCTCTTTATTTCTGAGCAAAGTAACTTCCCAGAAGAGAGATGATCTGCCAGATTGATTGGAAAAGGGAGCAAGAAACCTTGGGGTACAAGCAGGGAGACCTGAGAGCTCTGCCCAAGGCCACGTGAGCCAAAATATATCCCTGGCAAGGTGCATGACAGCTTCATCCCCCAGAGATTTCGCATCACCTTGCTGTGGGGACCTGGGTGAGCCTAAGGAAAAGCCTGCCCTCCCGGGAGGTGAGCTGAAATGGGAACATTTCTCAGCATGCTGCCGCTCCCAACAACACTGAGTTATCCTTGGCAAGTCTCCCCCAAGCTGAAGTGATGTTTATAAGGCTGCTCTTTTAAATGGAAGAGAAATATACCCAAGCTCAATTAAATGGCAGACATTTCTTTGGAGTGAAGTTTGGCAGGGGATGCAGAACAGGATTGTTCTGGCACCGTACAAGGCAGCTTCACTCTTGTGGAGGTTTCTCTGTCTACATTTTATTTATTTATGTACTTCTTGTGAACATGTAGCTCTCATTCAGGGCTCTGCAGAGCTTGCATAGCATAGGGTGAAAGAGACTCATGATGCCTAGTGATGAGGGAACCCAAAATTGTGTATGGACAGCAGAGTAACCACGTAGGAGAGCAGATGCAGATCAGTATGTGGTCATGTCAGCGTGAAAGGGTTTGGAAGAACAACTGGGCAGTCCTTTTGTGCAGGACAGAGGTAGATGAGTGGGGTGTTCAAGGCTGTGCACATGAGCAAAAGCACCACGTTCTTCCTACCCTGCTTTGTTAACATTCCTAACGGATCAGCTGCAAAGATAACAGAGTTGTCTTTCAGTCCTGGAAAGAACAAGTGTATTCTTTGGATAAAGGGTCATGGGAGACAATCAAGAGCCACCAGCACTGACTTTCATCCAAGGATTTTTCCAAGGCCTTCCCAGAGATCCGTATCACATCTGCTTAGCATCATCCCCACAGCCTCTAAGCACCTCCTGTGCCAAGCCAGCTCAGCCAAGCCAGGGGAACACAAGAACCTGGTAATAACAGCACCTAAAAGCCCCACAGGGAGGAATAATTTGCCCTTCACCATTCCTGTAACAGAAAGCTGTATTGGGCTACACTGAACTTCTATGTTCTCTGAGCCCACTTCACTGGAAAATCCTCAGCAGCAGCAGCCTGTCAGGAGCACTGGTACCACTGGCAAGCCCAGCTCAAGGCACAGCACAGAGCAAGCAGGGGACAAGGGCCTGGCTCTGCACTCATCAGGTGGGGAAAGCAGCACTTGCAAGCACTTTACTACATCTATAATGCACAAATGGATGCAAAGACTGCCCAGATCCAACGTGGCCCAGCAGCCCAGACTCTTAGCCAGAGACCCCATCCCAGCTTCAAGCAGATGACCTCAGTGTCCACACCTTCCTACACCTGTAGCTGCACCACATCCCTCTCCTCCATCCTGGGAGGGATTTGCCTCTCAGTAGGGTCTAGACCTAATAGGGACTCCGCACATACAGCATCACACCAGAGTCACGGCATCAATATGTCTGATCCTTCCATTTGATCCATAATTTCATGGATAGCACAGAGGCTACAGAAAGTGTGGCAGGTCCTGCAGACCAGCATTGCAGAGCTCACACCCCCTCTGTAACTAGCAGGGCCTGAGTGCTATTAGTCAGTACCTGACAGCAACTGCAAATGAGTATAATTGGCACTGTAAGGTATGTGGTTATCCTACAGGAAATTGTACCTTGCTGGACTAAGCCACAATCAAAGAGCTTCATATAACTCTGCAGCTCAATGCACTGAGGCCCTACAGAACACCACTATTTGAAGCACTATAAATAGGGGACCAGGTCAAAGGCCCCTGCAGCTGGGGAAGAGCACCCTGCTGACCTTCACTGCTCCTGTAGGACTGTGCACTCCTGCTGCCTCGAGCCCTTGCCCATGGTCTGCAGCACAGGGATCCACCTCTCAGAGCCCCAGCTCACTGGGATGAAATGAATGCTGTCCATTCTGACAAGAGAGACAGGCAAGGAAAACAGGGGACAGCACACAGAGGGAACAAATCTTTTTTTCCCCTTTGTTTTATCTCTTGACTACTGGCATTTTCTGTTACAATCCCCATGGCATTCGATACATGAGAAATTAAAGAAAATACCATAGAGAAACAGCAGGTGTGCATGGGTGGGAAAGCTTTCAAATAAGCACTTTAAAATCAATTATTAGAGAACAATGTTTTATCTGATGCTACTTAGATAATGGCACATTAACAGCTGGCAGGACTGACAGTGCCTTCTCTGCTCACACAGGCACGACAGAAATATGTGCTTTATCTCATAGCCATGCTGGGTGCAAAATGCATTTCTCTGAGGATTTTCATTCACCCTCAAAGCACTTTGAAAATGCAGAGATCTCTTTGTCCCATTACACACCCAGCTCCTCCCTCACCACTGCAGTTTGAGCAAAAATGCTGGATACATCCTCAAAAGCTCCTTTTTTTGCAGTCTCACACATATTCACTTATCTGCCTAATTCCCAGTCCCTTGTTCTTCTCATCAAACCAAAGTATTTACCTGCACAGGGTTGCCTCAAAAGATAGCAGACCTACCACGTGTGTAAGACATGGAAGCACATTCCTAGTCTGAAAAAAATCTTACTGTGGCAGTTCAAAAAACGCTGTAAATTAACCTCTAATTTTACAACCTATTAAATAACTCCAAGCTTTTTCAGCAGGGCCCACAGAAAAAGGAAGGGGATTGGTTTCCACTTCCCTGGGCAGCTGCATTTACATGAAGAGTGGCCTTCAAAACTTTCACCAGCCAGTCAAGTCCCTGCTAGCACTTTGAGGACACGCTCAGCCTTCCCACGGAGCCAGGGCTGTTGCATCAGGCTCAGATACCCACCAGCAGCACTGGGCTAGACATATGGGGAATTGAGACCTCTCTGCTGTCAGCAGAACCAGCTGGCTCCAGGGCACTAGGGTGGGGAAAGCATCCAGGTCCTGCCTTTTTTGAGGACTCAGTAACAAATTACCATTTCAGGGCATGGTGTCAAGAGACGCTTTGGCTGTTGGTGCTACGACAGCATTGACAGTAGATTAAGTAGGCAGATGTTTAGAAATCAAGACCATATACATCAGGCAAGAAAGGAATCTGCATCCTTCCCCAGAGGAATGGATATTATCATCACTAATTGTTTAGCTAGGAGTCATCCTGGAACATCACGTTTCGTGGAAACGTTACCTTGGCATGCAACACAGGCCTTTTCAGAAGAGCTTGGTAGCATAAACTTTCTCACAAATGGGCACTTTTCTGCCCTATGAAGTCACCAGGGTTTTTAATTTCTCTGCCCAAGACAGAGCACGGACTGAAATCCCTGTGGAGTGTGAGGAGGAGGGCTTGGCCCAGCAGTGAAACCCATTCTCACACAGCGCCCACTCCAGAGAGGGCTCTTGGTTTCATCTCATCTTCCACAAGCAGCAAAATTTATTCCAGGTTTCTGTTTTCTTTCTTTTTTTTTTTTCCTTCTAAATGATCCTAAGTCTCCAAAGGGACTGTGCATTTCTGTTCCAATCAGCAGCAATATTAGTGGCTTTTGGGCTGTGAAAAGCAGAGTGAAAAAGCAGACAGTGGTGGGAGAGACAACACACAGACATCCCAGCGCCAGCACTGATGTCACGCTGAATAGACATTTCAAAGAATTAAGTGTCTCAGTATCATTTGCTCCCAGAAGCAGCAGCTATCCAAAGAACTCCAGCATGATTTGCACTCAGGAATTCTGATCTCTGTGTGCCCAAGCGGAACAAAGTCCAGTTTGTATCTCACGTTGCAGGGACAGGATGGTTAAAATCTCCTGGACTTTTGGTGCCCAGCTGCTTTATGGCAATTGAAAAATCATCCTTACTGGCTTAAATATGAAAATCCCCCTCCCCAGGAGGTGACCTGAATCGAGAGGCAGGACTTCATGAGGTGACCCCGAATGGGCCCCCCCTGCGCCTCTACAGAGGGTCAGGTCTGCTCAGGCTCCCTCCTTCCCCCCTCTGCAGGGACATGGTCTGCTGGCAGTGAGGTGCTGGCACATCTGAGCTCACCAGCAAAGGGCAGGGACATGCTACAGGCTCAGCAGAAAGGAAAAATATCAAAAGGCAGGAGCAAGTGGCACTAGGAGATGCCGAGCCTGCCTCACCTTCCATCTGTCAGACCCCACCCCAGCAGAAACAGGGATATGCTGCAGGGAGCAGAGATGGAGCCAGGGCCATTCTGACATCTGTCTGAGCCCCATAGCATCGTGCCCAGTCCATGCAGTGACCAGTGCAGCTGAGCAGGAGCTGTCTCAGCAGAGAGAGCCCTGATGCCCCTGCTGTGGAAAGGGTTGGTTTCCAGCAGCAGGACCCTCAGCACACTGAGGAGCAGGGGGGCAAAGTGCTGCTCACACTGGGTGGGCACACAGGCACCACACTGCACTCGCACGAGCTGCTGCCAGCATTCCTGATGCCAGCAGGATGGCACACTGCAGAGCCTGGCATTGCTTTTCTCCACCACGAGAGCTGGTTTTAATTGATGAAGTGAGACCACTGACAGGGCTGGGAATGCTGGGAGAAAGCATCCTGCAGGATAAGAGCACTCCTACTCCTGCTATTCCACAGCTTTACTAGTGCATAATCCTTGTTATGCTCAGCAGGCAAAACTCAACCTGTGCTGACTGCAGGCAAGAGACATCTGAATCACATCCTGCAAATTAAACTTGGAACAAAGGGCTCTGTACCAATCTGCCTGTGACCTGGCCTGGGATATTCAGTAGGCACACACCTCATACCAAGTATACTAAAAGCATGTGCCACTGGTCTCCTGATCAAGTGCCACAGGTTGGGAATAGGTAAATGGCTAAAATCATAATCTGAAAGGGAAGCCAGGAAAATCTTGTGGCCAAAACCAAAATCATGAATGAGTGTATCCTGGAGAAACCTTTGTCAGGAAGAGCAGGATCCCTATTGTGTGGCTGCCCCAGCCAAACCCAGACATCAGGTCATCCTAAAGGAACTCCCTCTTTGCCTCGCTTCATGGATGCAAAGGACTTGGAAAGCACACACTGCTTAACATGAACAAGAGCAGATAAAGAATGAGCTGAGACACTCACAGATCCAGCCTGAAGCATCAGATGGGAGGAAGAAAGGTGCCATTGTCCAACATGGCTGTGCCAGTGCTTCCAACAGCACAGCCATCATAAACACCTCATACCAGCTTTAAATACAAGAGACAGACACCCCACCTCCACAAGCTACAGTACATAAATACAACCAGTGGCATCCATATCCTTTTATCCAGTATTTATTAAAAATCAGCTTTTCCTTTGCTAGTCCCAGTTGAAACAGATCAAACAGTTGCACAGGAATGAATAACTCTGGAAAAGATCAAAACATAAAGAGAAATCATCACCAGTGTTTCTCACTATAACCTCAGCTGGCTGTAGGATTCACTTCCCTTGGATAGATGAAATTGTACCTTACGCTGAAGCACTAAAGCCACAGGCACACTTTTCCCTCTCATGATCCTCCTTAAATCAATTCATCTGCACTGTGAAACAGAAGTCAACAAACTCATTAAACTACCAGCATAATGTATTTGCCCCACAACACTTTTTGCCCCTCAGTTAATGAGTGTGGGGAAAGAAAAAAGGACAAATATGGAAACAGCTTGCAGGCACCACTGTGGAGACAGCAATCACCTTCATGCTCTGGGCAACTGATGTATTAACAGTGTATTAGAAGTGACAAGTTCCAAGAATTCATGCAATGGAGACCGTCCTCATCTGCCACAATAAAACAGAGCAGGAAAGTATCTGTCATGATGCTATTAACTGGTTCCTGAACCCAATAAAATTGTTCATCCTGTGACATGGCTTTTTTGCATCCAGAAGAGATGTGTGGGCATCAAAGCAGTGTTAAATAACCAATCAGAGAGTGCAAGGTGGCCGTAGCCATGTGTCAGAGTGAAGCAAACACAATAATTTCTCTTGTCTATTTTCCTTCTTCCCCTTTCATGATTTACAAAAGGCCCAGCTATCATTTACTCATCTGGATGCATTTCAAGCAGGTATTTCTCCAGGGAATGCTCTGATTTTTATTGCTCAGTTTGGACACCGGTGTCAGATGGGATTTCTACAGGTCCCCCAGCCAGATGAAACTTCATCACAGACCTGGATTTCTGATGAAAATTTTCACACTCGCAAATTGACACCTTTGCTCCCTGCAAATAATCACTCACAGCAACTTTTCCCAAAGGCATTCCTGTCCGTAAACACATTAGCTCAATTATTTAGGGATTTGACCACAAACGAGGTCACAAAAAACAGCAGAAGCAAATTCAACATTTAATTTGACAAATATTTACCAAAAAGCAGCACCCAGGCTCTGTGGCAGCCACCCCACAGAAGTTATACTCCTTGCATCCGTGTCTAATTTAGAAAGCCTGAATGAAAGGAAATCATCAATATTCCTTTGGGGAAACTAAATTTACCTTGAGTAAGATGTAGCTTATTGCAACCAGCCACCAAAAGCCCTGCCAAACTCCCAAGCAGTTTGTCTTAAAGACAAATGTTGCCAGCTGTAGGCCATGGAAGTGCACGTTTAATAAATGTTGACCCATCAGTAAGTCCCTGGCAGCAGCTTGAAGGGAAAGTGTGGCAGGTTTTGAAAGGCACAGCTCTAAAGGGAGCTCACAGATTTACTTGTGACAGATGAACAGTGAGAAGCCTCTCAAAGGGTAGTCTGGGAAAATTGGTTTATATAATTATAGAGATTTATGTCTCTTACAGTTCCAGAAGGTTCACTGCTCTCCCGGAGCTCTCGGCACACAGGAGCCAACAGAGGAGAAATGTAACGTCATCTTTGGATGGAGACTGCATGATCAATACCCACGAGGTAAATAAAGTGACCAGCTTCAATGTTTGGTTAGGATGGAACAAAGCAATCCCTCCCTTGGAGGAGGCAGAGGTGCCAGAAGAGCCTCACTACAGCAAATCACCCTGGTGAGCAGAAAAAGCTATCGGAGCTCAGAAGCTGTGACCACGTTTTGAGCAGACAGAAGCAACTCGTTATCAAGGGCACCAAGTCTGCCAAGACTTCTCATTACCAGTGCACATTTATGTGGTTAGTGTGCAATGATTTTCATGGTTGGAATGTATTAAAGACTGTGTGTTGAGGTCTCCTTCAGGGGGAGGGTGTCCAGAGTAAACGTCTACAGCTATAAACCACAGGAGTCCTTGCCACAGCCCTGAATTTCCCCAGTGTTGTATAACATTAAATTCATCACTTAAATAGCACCCTTACTGAGATTTCAACGAACCAAATACAGGGAAAATAAATGTCAAAGCCCATCTATGTTTTTTGGTGTACGCAGAGGGCAAAAATAATGACTCCATAGAGATGGACTTTTAAAACCAGATCTGTCATTGCCCTATCAGGCTTACAACAGGACATTGTGAGCCACCAGTTCCCACAGTTTTCTATCAAGTCTCAGATGTAAAGTGATTATTTTAAACACTCTGAAATCCCTGTACCATTGGAAATTTTCATCTTATTTTAAAAAAAATTGCTACTGCTCAGTTTCTAGCCCTTCAGTTTGTACAGATTAGCTCACAGATGTGACAAAGACGCCAAAGAGAACCCCAGGTCCATTCTCTCATGCCAATCTGTGATACCTAAGCCAGTCCCAAACAGAATTGTGGCTGAGCTCAAGGCTAATGCTCCTGCTCCCCAGCACCCATGGATTCAGTGCCAACCCTCAGCTCCTGACTTGGCACACTCGTGCTGAGAAAGCCTTGCACCAAACACAAGGGCAGGATAAAAGAAGGTAGAAAATAAAGAACAAAGGCCATTTGGGGTCTTCCTCATCCAGCATTTCCTCAGTCAGAGAGCAAATGCCTGGAGAAAGGACCACCATAAAGAACCCAAATCAGAACCGTGTGATGGGCGGCTCACAGGCTGCAAGGAATTTGAGAAGTTGGCTTTTGACTGCACTTACATGAGGAGTATAACATACAGGTACATAACTTTGATTGAATAACCCTTTGAATTTAATGCCTGAGCTCCAGGCCAGGGCAGCAGCCCCTTCCCAGGACAGGAAGGCTTGCTGTGCTGCAGCCCTTGCTCCATAAGGCAGGAGACTGGAAAGGCTTCACATCAGCACACTGCTGAGGTTTTCTCTAACTGGAAACGTTCCTTCTGTTATTCTGAACAGTCTGTCCACACTTCACAGCATAAACTGCTTTAGAAATTATAGCCCTGGAATGTAAACCCAGGCCGGGCTGGCTGCTCACCCTGGCTGCTCCTCGCAGCCTCTCTGCCAAGGGATATCTGGTGTCAGCAATTGAAAGAGGGACAGAAGCGCAAAAAAGCAAACACTCTGCTCCAGCAGCCATCCAGGCTGCTAACCAGGACTGTTTGCTTTGTGCCACAAGAAAGGGGTGGACAGAATCCCCATTTTGGACTGTCGACAGCCAAAACCAGCACACGGACAAAGCACATCCTCCAGCGTTTCTCTGTGATATACACTCCCTCCCCTCAGGTTTCCACTCCACTTCTGGATTTTGCCCCAACACCGTAGAACTGAGCCTCTTGAAATGGCTTCTCAATCTGCCAGCACTGAGGTGGAAAGCAAGCAAGGCTGTTTTGGGTGAGAAATGCCCAGAACTGCCTCTCTGAGCAGGTTTGGGGAAGGCTCCCCAGGAGCCAAGAGCAGGGCAGTGCGTGGACCACGAGCGTACCTGCCCCAGCCTCAGCAGCAGGAACAAGCAGGATATGTGTCAATCCATCCCAAACACAGCCAGTGCACGGGAGTGCAGCCAAGTGAAGCAGTCTGGTCCAAGGCCTGGCCTCCAGATGTTCCCAGATAAGATGAACAGCTTGGCACTGCTGATTTTCCCTCCCCTCTGCTAACTCCTAACTTATCAAGATCCAAGAGGGCTAAAGTTCATGCACATTAATAAGGTTCAAAGACAGTGATCTACTCCATATTAAGGCAAAAAAACCCAAAGCATAACCCAACTAAATCATGCTAAAGGGTTGCATTCCTCAGCCTCTGTGATGGCCCCTGTTTTATCAACATACCAGCCAGAAAAGAGTTTTTGGCCTCAGATGACTTGCAATAATTATGTATTGACAGCAGTACTTAAGGACATATCTTTTCTATTGCTCCCTGTATTTTTATTGTTAAACTCTCTACTACCATATTTTACACCAACAGGGTTTACAGGGCAAAAGCTAAACACGTTAAAAAGGTTTCATCACATAAAATTACATCTTAAGCACTAAAGAGAACAAATGAGAGACTGGGTGAAGGCAGATGCCAGAGTGATGAAGCCAATACTGGAACTCTTTATCTCCACAGAAAAATGACCGAGTAGCTGCTCATTTGATGTGTAGCAATTAAGGGCTAATTTACACAGTGCCACTTAGTGACAAGTATAATTATGTTCTACTCAGGGTACACATCAGATAATAATTGCCTCCAGCTGAGCTGGAGGTTATAACCCACTAAAAGGGACTTTAATGATAGGACCAAACATGGATTTCAGCTGGAAAGTTTATGACTGACCAGAAGATCCCAGGAGTTGCTCACAGCTTTTTTAGGAAAACTGCAAATAGGAGACTGCAATAATTGCAATGATCTATGTACAGATCTATAACAAAGATAAGAAGGTACAAAAGAAATTGGGAGATTTCTAGGACAGATCATACAGGAATTTGTTCAGTTTGCAGAGTTCTGGTGCCTAAAGCTTTTTTAAAAAAAAAAAAAAAAAAAGACTCTGCAGTGTCTTATCTGGCTATTGCCACTCTAAAATGGAATGAACTTTTAATATAGTGATATCATAGTGATATAGCCCCAGAGCACAGAAATCAGGCCCACAGCCTGGTCTTTACCACTTACATAAACAATAAAACCTCATGGTAAGCTGTGGACAGACTTGGGATCTTCCATAGAACAGAAGTGCTCAGCTATACCCTGTGACCCTCAGTGGCCATGGCTCTGCATGTACCTCCAAACCTTCTCAATAAGAAAGGAGAATTACAAATCATGCTGGTAATAAAGCCGTCACAATGGCTTTTGAGCAGGTACTCAGTGTTTCTCTCCCCTGACTCCGTGGGTCTTCCCAGCCCTCAGCTGAGAAGTGCAAAGGGAAGGGTCAAGGGGTGAGGGTGTGGGAGCAGGAGATGTGATTGTATCATCAACAGAAGGTTGTTCAGTTGGGTTTCAGGTTTTGGGACACTGGCTGGTGCCCTAACGACACAACTTAAAGCTAAGTGGGACCTAGGCCACACACAGAGATCTGGGAGTTAAAAGAAAGGCCAACAATCTTTCCAAAGGGACTAAAGCCAAATCTACCCCTTCCCCCAGAACCTACAGCTGACCTCATTTACCATCAACACATAACATCCAGAGACATGAATATTCACGGTGAACCCAAAGCAAGCTGATGTGCTGTGCAGAGCCTGAACTGCAATGCTGGGACACTTGAATTCACAGAGGTACCAGAATCCATCCAGTTGCAACCCAGGGTGAGCACAAGCTCCTCTCAGAGCAGTACACAGAATTTCAAACTCATGGCTCAGGCTCACCCTCAGCAGATCCTCCACCCCAAGAATCCAGCCAACATACTCATCTGTAAGCACGCAGATATTAAATTCCTGTGATCTGGGGTGTACTTCTGTTGGCAGCTGGGTTGCACTGAGCAGCAAGGAGCACGAAAATAAAGCAGCACAGGTCATAAAAACTGAGCTCAGGAACATTTTGTGCAGTAAACTAACGAGCCTTGTGGCTTCTCGTAGATTTTATCGGCCTCTTCAGGGGAACAGCAGTAGTACTACAGTTCTGATTAACTGCCATGACCTGCCTGAAATGTGCAGTGTAAAAATGCAGAGAGGGATGTCAACTCAATGGAACAATCAAAGTCACTTTAAATGAAAGCTCAAGGCATCTTCTCACACTTATTTATCTTCCTCCTCTGATGATGATGACAGATGGCACGACTCAGATTTTACCTCCCCTGTTACTTCCCATTTCTAACCAGAAAAGGAGTCTCAAACAAATTCATTAAGCAGGTGAGGTGGCTCGAGAGTTTACCCTGAATAGTTACACCCACTCCTGACTCACTGTGCCCCTATGTCACAAGCCACACCATGGAAAAGAATCAACTCAACATGACCTGGGGCTGTAACTCCTTGTTCACTGCCCACACACACAGCAGGGTCCCTGTCCAGGACTGGGACTCTCCCAGCTCTCACCTTGCTGGGTGACAGCTCCAGGCAGGTGGCCAGTCTCACTCTGCAGGCAGGATCTGGCTAAGCCAGAACAGTCAGAACTTGTGTCTCAGCCCCTGGTCCTCCAGAGCACCTGGATGTCATAGCAGTCCTTGGGGAAATTCCCTAAGGATACAGTGGGTCCTGTACCAGGAGGCTTCACCTGGCACTTGAGCTTCACTTGTCCTTGCAAGGCAAGTCTGCTAAGGTTATCCTGGGCTAAGAGATTCCTCTGTGATGATCAACATGATTTTGGGAGGAGTCCAGTGCCTATCATTAGACCACAACTGGCTTAACAAGGCTGGATATAATGTCCTGTGACCCTTAGTACGCTGTTCCCACTGTAAAAATAACTTCATGTGGGATCACGCTTCCAGGAAGGAGCACTGGTAACGTACAAGCTCACACAGTCCTGTCCCCAGGCTCAGAGGGGATGAACATCCTATTCCTGCTGCTCACCACCCTGTCTGCCATCTCTGCTTCCCTCACCCACTGGATTCTCTCTCTCCTATTGGCTCAAAGCAGAATTCCCAGAAGGGGTAACAGGGCTCCCCAGGCCACCTCTGGCTGGTCTCCCTTTCCACACCTCCCTGACACCACCACAGCAGCCTTCCCTCAGCCTCGTGTCCCCAGCCAAACTCCCCAGCACACATCATCTCAGCTTTTATGCCAACTCTTGCCTGATTTGGGAGTTAGCAGCACACCAGTGTAGGCTCTGGGATGGATATGTTTGCTCATACAGACATATCCAGACAAAGCACCTTGTTAACTGTGTTGATAATGCACTAAAAGTCCTCCTCTCTCCACAGAGCTTCGGTAATTAACGCCTCACACTTCCCAAGCTTCACAGAAAGCATTTCTAATTAACCTCTTCTTTTTTCTTCCTGCATGATGCAAAACCCAACTGTTATTCTAGCAAGAGCCCAGGAATACCTATTAAACCATCTCAGTCAAATCAGGGCAGAAGCAATTTAAAAGACAATTACAGGCAGGAGATGTGAACTCAATTCTCCTTTACTTCAGACAGAGCACTGAGGAATAAAATGCCTCAAATCCCAGGCACTATGCCAAGGGTAAGCAGCACCTGAAAACTTCTCCCTGCACAACTCAGCCCACAGCACAACTCAGAAGGCCTTGAATTGGAGAGGATAGAGCAAAACTACTAAAAAAATTTCCAATAATCTAGGATGATTGCTCTTATAATTGTTTGGTTTTTGTTTTTTTTCAAGGTTTACAGTGAAAGCCTCCAGTTCTTCACGCTTTAATCTCACTAACTAAAATCTTTCCTTGTTCGCCCTTGAACATCCATCTGGCATTTAGGAACACCTAATGAGTTGAGGCAGAATGGCTGAGTGTGCTGAGCACCATCTCAGGTCAGTGGGAAGCACAAGGAGGCTGCTGATGGAGGGCAGCACTCAGGATACAGCAGGGTCTGTTGGAGCTGGAGAAAGTGCCAACCTGCAAAAGTTTTGTCTGCATATAAATCTTATGCTATCCCACTACGAGCTCTGAGGAGGAACGTGTGTGACCTGCAGGATGGACACAAATCCCTTCTCTTTGAGTGGATGTGGCAATGAAGCTATTCCCACACCCAGGAGGATGTGCCACAGCAGAGATCTGCAGTAGGCAAGGAAACACACAGTACCCTCAGATAAAGTATAAAATAAGAATATATACCAGCAGTGGTTAGCAGCAGTATCAATAGTGGCTCAAAGTCATGTAGAGAAACCCCCAGAGCAAACCAATACAGTCAGCCAGTAAAAGCACTAACATCTGAGATCAAAAAAGAGCCAGCATGCTCAGCGAACACCACCAGCTGCAGGGCATTTTATCTCAACCCTTGTTCCAACTGCACTGAAAAAGATATATTTTTTAGTAATTCTGCTTCTTTTAATTTCTTCAAAATAGCATGTTTGTTTTCAAAGTAAACTGTCAGGCCAACAGCATTCCACAAACAAGGGTAAAGCTTGATATTGCTCCCCAAAGAAAAAGGCCATGCTCGTGGCTTGCTGTGCTCACTGCTGGTGTTTGCTGATGCTTCCACAGTCTTAACAGAGTATGAAAAGATCCAGCACATCCTCGAGTCATACATATTGTCTTCTTTTATGTCTTATAAAGCGGGAATGTTTTATTTAAGAGCAATTTGGGAGTTAAAGAAAATATGGCCCCGGTATCGAAAGTTGTTAATCACACAGTGCACAGTGAAAGGTGCAGTGAAGGAGACACAGAAAATAAGCAGAAAAAGTGAGGCTCCATTGGCTGGCACAGGATGGGGTTTGTCCTCCTGTGCCACAGGTTTTCTTGGCCATTCCTCAGAGCCTTCCTCCCACTCCGAAAACAGTCCATGCTTTGCATATTCCAGTCTACCAGGGGAAGAGAACAAATCCAAACACCTGAAAACAAGAGCGGCGGCACAAAGAACAATAAAGCCACCAGAAATATGTCCCCAAATGAGAGGCACAGTCCACTCCTGACACTGAGGACATCCCCACAGCCAGAGCACCTGAGAAAAACCACACTACTGAGGTCTCTGCATGTGCTTCCAGAGCAAACCTTTGTTGTTGTGTTTTCCAGCTGCCAAAGAAATCCACGGCGGGCGACGGCACAGACACAGGAAAGTGAAGCAGCTTCTCCTCATTCACTCAACAGGGCAGTGGCAAAGCTGAAATGTGTCCAAACGTGTCCCAGTCCAACTCCCCAGGTACTGAGCCACATGTTCAACCTAGTGCCAGATGACCACCAGGGACAGCCAGCACAGGATGCCCTCGCTGGGAAGGGAAGCAGCATCGAGCGGTAAAAGGGCTTAATATTTCATCATCACATCATTCCCCACCATTGCTGATGTTAAACTAATCCCTGTCTGTCCAGATCAGCTAAGCTCATCGTCTAGATAAATTAGGTCAGCAATAGCCTGAATTTCAAAAGGAAAAAAAAAAAAAAATCTGATTGAATGTTGAAAGTTCCTGCCATGGCTGATTGCTCCGTGAATTATTCATCCCCAGCAGCAGCTCTGCATTGCTCAACACATTCCTATAGTCAGGAAAGCACTTCACCAGCAGAGCAGGGCAAAATAAGCCAAATTCCCGCAAAATACAGTGGCAGGGCACACCCTGACCCGCTGTAAATCACCCTGCACAGAGCTGCATCCCTGCCCACCCACCTGCCTTCGCCTTGTTCACAAAGCACAAAGGCATTTGCCTTTGAAGATTTGGCCTCGGTGTTGAAAACAGCTCAAAAATTCCACCGGGACATCACTTTTTTTTCATCCTGCCAAGAGCAGATTGCTGCAGCAGCCATTGATAAAGTGATTCAGAGCCTCTGTGAGCTACAGTAGAAAAATGAAGCAGCAAAACCTCAGCTATTCCAAAATCTTAAGAAGCCGCTGCAAAGACCAATGTCAATTTGTTTACTACAAGATTTTAAATGCCTCCTAATAAACTGATGGCACAGACTATCTTTTTACCTTATATAAAGGAATTAAGTTTAATGTAGGTGGGTAGGCAATCTCCTGCTCCAAAATGAATGTGCCTCTATCACAGAGAAATCTGAAAATGTGCCCTAAAATAGTGGAAAATTATCCCTTTTGAATAACACTGACCTGGTGGCTTTAGAGCTGTGCAGCTTTTGCTTTAAGTATTAAACTATCCTCTGGCTTAAACCCCTCAAGTTTTAAGATAAAAGATGTTCTCAAAGATATGTTTAATTGTTATTAGATGGAAGACAGAGATACTGGATGAGAGATAAGCCTGTATAGAGATAGAAGCTGTTTTCTAGTTCTGGGACAATTAATTGTGCTATTGGTCTCTCTCTGGTAATAGATCACAAGTATTTTCATACACGAGTTCAAATAACACACAGAAAAACAGCCACAAAGTCACATTGCCAAAACACATCTTAAATAACACACCAAAAAAAGTGGCCACAAACCACTCAGGGTGCCAAAATGCATCAAACGTTAAGCAGCCTGTGGTCTTCAGGATGTCAGGGTGAGACAGGCTGTTTATGATGGCTTTTCAAGAGAAATTTTGGGGGGGTTGCATGGCATTCCTGACACAGCCACAGAAGGATAACAGTGCTTGGTTATTAGTGATCGTGATTTGTGAAGCCATTGCATTAAACTCCCTGTGAGATGGCTGTCTTGATAAGGGTGTAAGTGATGTAAAACACTCAGAGCTGTTACTATCTCAAAGGCAGAGAGGGCAGACAAAAAGCTGCATACAGCAGAAGTTGGTTTCAGCAGCTGCAGCCCAGAACTCTCCTCGTGAGGTCAAGGAATAGCAGGAAGAGACACAGAAAAAAGAAAGAGGGGGAAAAACGGTAAAAATTGCTGAAAATTAACATCCCTGGATTAAAAATTCATCATTTTTGTGCTGAGAGCCAGTTCCTAGGGCAAGGAAGGCAGAGAAGGGAGGTGGTGTCAGGGTCAGGACTCAGGGACATGTGGCAATGAGGAGCACGGTGGAGGCATCTCACTCCTTGAGTTAAACATCAGAGTGGTGGCCCTTCAGCTGATCCTCAGGGCACCTCTCACACCAAAGCAAACCCTCCTGAGTGTAAAACTGCAGCATATCCAGGGTGGGACACAGCAGGAAAGCCAACATGTGTGTGGTACATGGTACGCACACGTCACCACCCGTGCCAGCATTACCCCAGCAGTGCACAGCGTGCAACACACTTGGTCATTCTGTAACACAGAGAGGAAAGGAGGGTAAGTCCTTGTCAGAAAGATAATTCATAGGAAAACAGCAGGATCCAGCTTCAAAGAACGCTGGTGAGTCAGCCTCACCAGCAAGCTGGTGGCTCTGGGGAGCCTCTGCACTGCTTCACCCCCGAGCCATCAGCAATGATTGCAGCTGGGAGGAGCAGAACTGGGTTGGCATCACGGTGCTGACCTTTGCAAAATTGTGATGCAGACAAAGAGCTGAGGGAACAGTTCGTGCCTTCGCCCGCTGTTTCCAGCCCTTACACAGCTCCAGAGCAGGAACTTGGTACCCAGCCCACTAGCACATAAGAGGGCTCTGCTGTCACTTGGAAGGACTCATGTTACTCTAATTCTTCTGTGTTGAGAAGAGATGGAAAGTACAATTCCATTTTCCTGAAATGATCCTCCCTCTCCATGCTTGCATGGTATCTGTGGCATGTGGGCACCACACCAGCTCTAACAGCATCAAGGATACAGACACTCTGACTTTGGGAGCCTTTCCCTCCTCCTGGTAAATCAATCCCGGCTCGACCCGCTGGTAACAGTCAGCAGGCACAGACACACCAAGCTCTGAGGGGGGGTGGTTGGGACAGACAGGGAACACCAGACACAGACTGCTTCCAACAGCCCGGATGCAGCAGCAGACACCAGATGCTGTCCCATCACTTCACATTTTTACTTCTTTCATACCTGGAATTTCTCAACAAAGCCAGAAGAAGGAAAGCAGCAGTCCAGGGATCCCTCTGCTGCTTAGACCTACCATGGTGTGCTCCTCCTGCTTAAATGAGCATCCCCTTTGGAAATTCAGGCTTCATTAAGGGCAGCAGACAGTATGCAATCATTTCTCCTGTTTTAACATGGATGCTCAGTAACAAATGTACTGTCATGTGCTGTATTCCTTGGCTCTGTTTTCAGTCCTCATCTCCAAGTTTAATACTCTCTGGAATTTGTAAAGCCAGAAAAATATCACTCCACATAGGTCTGACTGAGGACAGGGGCAGATGAGCTCTCTCAGAAGGTACCAAGCACCATGGGATCAGGCAGACCCAGTGGCAGGGCCAGCAGAGAGGCTGAGTCAGAGCTACAGCACAAACATGACTGAGTTGAGAGAGAAAAAGACCAAGATTAAAACGCAGAAAACATGAGACAGCCAGAGAAGGAGGCCAAGGAGGATACAAAGAAGACCATGCCCTAAAAAGTTACCAGAAATAAGGGTCCCTCACCCTGTGACTAACACTTAGGACATTTTTCAGAGGTGGCTGCAGCCCACAAAGGGGTTGTGGCTCTCCCTGACAAACAGAGCTGCTGTGGAGTGAGCCATCTGCCAGGAAGATAAAACCACAAGAAGTCACAATGAAAAGGTGTGAGAATTCCAGTCAGTTTGGCAACTCTGAAGCTCTGTTTCCTCAGCCCTGTTCTCCTGGCATGTCTCCATGAAGACCCCATGGATACAGCAGGAATAGAGTTGGTCCTGTACATTTACAGCTGCCTTTTACTTCATATTTACAGCTATCTTTCTAATTCCACTAATCCCATGGAGACTCCAAAGATGACAGCTAAGCTGTACAAGAAGTTTCTGCTGCAGAACTCAACGCAGACAACTCTGAACTGCCAGTCTGCACTGAGATGAGTCTCTGGGACATATTAATATTTAGAGTAACAAAAAAATCAACCAAACTCCCCACAAAAAAATCCAAACAAACAAACACACACACACACACCAGTGTTAATCCATCCTTATTGGCTGCTCTGTGATTCATTAAGGTTACAGTTAAACACCTGCAAGCAAAAACGAGTTGACAAAATAAATCTCTCAGTTTCTCTTCATGACAAGGTTACCCAAGTAGCTGCACCTAACTCAGGTCAGAGATGCAGTTGGCTGCGAGGAGGACCAGCTGGTTGAGCTGCCTGGCTGGCATGTGGATGGAGATATTTGAAGTATTCACTCCTATGTTTAATTCTCTCCAATGTAAAGTTCAAGGAAAAAAAAATTAAAAATTGCTCTTGTTGCCAGTGTGGGCTCTAGTTCCAAGGGAAGCTCCTCACCTGCCTCCCTCCATACTAAGAGAACATCATGCCTTTTTTTCCCTTCAGTGTCCAGAGGTGCTGCAAAAGCACACAGTCTCTTGAGTCACAGCCTGGTTTTATGAACTGCCAAATAGGTGAAAAACCTTCAGCTCAGACCTTTGTGCTCTCAACATGGAAGATTAAAAGAGACCACACCAGTGACAATAAAACCTGTGGCACCTTGCTGAATCTCAGTCAGTACATGAAAAGTCCAAATCTTCTCATATCATCAGGAATCCTGCTCCAAGCACACTACACCCAAGGGCTCAGACCAAGCTCAGCTCTGAGACTCTTCTCCCCCAAACACTGCCCCTGTTGCTGGCTGCACTGACACAGGGCTTGTGCTGGCCCCTCATGTGCTATTTCTTATCCAGCAGCCACTCCTTTTCCAGCCCAGGCTCTCTGAGGTAGCAAGGTTTCATATTTATTCATAAAGGCAAATCATATTTCCCAGAGTGGAGCAGGTGTTCCCATGGAAATAATTCAGAGACACATTTATATGAATGGACAATTTTACAAAGTACAGAAAAATCCTTGACATAGTCACAGCTGAGGGCAGACTCAGGGACTAAACAAAAGTTCTTAAACCTCTGTAACAGCTGTGGGGAGATGAATAGCCATGCAGCAACAGCAGGCAGATACAATGGAGTTGGAATTTCCACTAATGCTGACTTGGAGCAGTGGGATACAGCAGACAAGAGTAACATAAGCAGAGGGTGCCTGGAGAATTTCTTTGCCAATAGTTTCCTCTACAGCTGATAGCAGGTTTTGGACCAGTACAAATGGCAGTGAAATCTCCCCCAACACAAAGCTACACTCCCCCAACAAGAGGTTCTCCATCACCATGAGCACTTGCACCAAGCAACAGGGGACTTCAGAGAGCTGGCTTTTATTATGGGCTTGCACAATTCTCATGAGGGACCAAACAGGTCAGTAAAGTACAGGCCAACAAGGCCTCACAGTGCTTAGATCTGCTTCAATAGAAACAGAGACTGAGGAAAGCCAGTGTGTGTTCATCAGTGCTCATGGCTTGGTCACTGCACGAGTGTTTACTGGGGACAGTGGTCTCAGTGCTGATGTCTGGTGGCTTTCAGCAGTGTTAGCTGCCAATAAACCACACAGCCCTGAGGTAATAACCACATTTCTAAGGTATTATGTCTGTCATTTTTTCTGCCACCTTAAAATGAGCATGCAGTCTTCAGGGGTCCCCCAGTCTGAGTCACCCAACCCTGATTTAGCTATCCAGAGGAAGGAGGCAGTCTGTCTTCACAGGCTCCAGAGTACCCCAGCTGTCCCATGAAAAGCCAATCTGGCTTTATAATGCTAGATTAGATTAGGTGAATCTCCCCCAGCTCTCAGTAGAGCAAATTACTGCTGATCCTTGTGGGTGTAAAGGGCAAGAGAGCCACAAGCAAGTCCACACAAACTGCTCAGAGACACACAGACCAGCTTTCACGGTGTGACACAGCCCCATTCCCCTCTGCCACGGGCTCCACAAGGACTCAGTGCTGGAGAAGAGGCAGTAAAGGCCATTCTTGGCTGAGGCTGCTGAACAAGCAGACTCTGCTCTGCTCTCATCCTACAGCTCCAGCTGTAACTCCCTGGAGCTTGCGTGGCCACCACCATCACACACATGGCCCTGCCAGCCAGGACACAGCTGCCATGAAAGGGTTCACCAGGCATATCCACAGATCATGTTCCCAGTTCCCAGCTAACCCCATTCAAAATCCCTCATACTTTGAGAAGCTCCTTCAGCAGCCAGGAGGATGGGCTCCAGAGTCTGGCTGTAATCAGACTTCAACTCAGTCTGCCAGCTGTTTTCCTCCTTTCATTGATATGTTTTACTGGGCAGTGAACAATGAGACTGTTACTTCCTTCAGCTGGGATTTCAACAGCAACTCTGCAAATGCCATCTTACAAAACAGAGAGTTTCAAAGCAACACATTGCCAAGGTTATCAGAGTTGGACAGAACTTGCCAAATAACACACACAGGGGTTGGAGATGTGATTGCTCTAAGCAGCAAAACAAGTTTCAATCCTTCAACAGGAAGGAAAAGTCTCTCCTATGAGAGATAATTCCTTTATTTGCATATCAACTAAGGATCTTTTGACATTCACTTTAAAGCTGCTCTAGAAAACTCTTTTTGCTGGAAAAACTTTGAACTGGTCACACTCCAAACTGCACAAAGAGC
Source organism: Lepidothrix coronata (assembly GCF_001604755.1). Classification (NCBI taxonomy): domain Eukaryota; kingdom Metazoa; phylum Chordata; class Aves; order Passeriformes; family Pipridae; genus Lepidothrix; species Lepidothrix coronata. The sequence goes on along the minus strand of NW_016690422.1, from coordinate 1,021,038 downwards.
AGGCTGTGTCTGCAATGTCAGTCAGCACTAACCAGCAGGGATCCAAGCTCAGGTTTTCCATATGTGCTCCTGCACTGGTTGCTCCAATTTACAAACCAAAAGTTATTTCCTGAACTCCTTTAAATTATATCCAAGTGTCAGAACTACTTGAAGTTATACATATGCATCATCAAATTCTAAATTGCTCACTGCAACAAAGAAAAACTCATCATACAAATTTTTGGCCAAAGTAATTGCTCCCATGGGTTTGCAAACATACCATAAGTCACAAAATCTACCAAACATGGGGCAAATTTGCACTCTGGATTAGTTCCAGCCTCACCCATAGCACTGAACTGGTTGTGGCTGCATCAGTGGAAACCACTTACATAAACATGGAGAGCAAAGAATTCCCAAATACTTTCGACCTGAGAGCTCATCAGAACTTGCCACAGGCCACCATGGGCTGCAAGCACTAGGCAGGTTTGCAGCCCCCTTACCACAATGCCCAAAAACACTCAGGGTCAGCAGTTTGGAAACCATTTGTTTGTACAGAACACCTTTTTCTCCTTGAAATCAGGGTGAGATGAGCTGTTGGTAGCTTGCAGTGGCCGATGGTTAAGTTTGGTGCTCACCCCCACTGCAGGGCACCAAGGGCTGCTGGATCTCCTCTCCCTGGGGCTCCTGGCCTGTGTAAGTGCTTTGCCTGACCCATTTTCCACCCACATTCTGTACAGCTGTTATTTGCCACTAGATCAGCCCTTCGTGCAAGTGTTCCTAATTTGCGAGGAGGAAAATTAGAATTAACCCAAGGCTTTAATATACAATGATAATCATTATCAGAATGCGAGGGCCAATAAGCAACCCTCCAGTGATGGGTTTGATCTGCGACTCCCAAAGAGTTTGCCAACTTAGATTTCTGAATTTGCATTGATTACTCTTTGCATATACCCAGAGACTCCTTCGACTTCACAGCTGCTGACATATAACAACCTCCCATCTCCAACACTGCTGAGAGTTTCAAGGAAGCAGGGCTTGAAGGGTTCTTTACAGGTGAGGTACTGTCACCTGCTGAGGAGGGGCAATGGAAGGAATCCCTGCAGCCACACCACAGCCCAGCTTGCTGCTTGAGGACCAGGAAATCATGAGTCACATTTATTTAAAGGAAAAGGGACAAAGACATCACTCAGTACAACTGGAGCTAAAGCAGATGAATTTATGCCTGTGGTAAGTCCAGTCTACACATACAATCTGCTAAATTGCTCATCAAACTGCAGGATAGATTTCTTTAGCTCATGCCCACCAGATGCAGGGAGTGGAGACTCAAGGTCCACTCCTAGAAGAGAGGTCTGGGACTTCCTCTCTCTGCTCCTTTGGGACACTACCTCAGAGGCTGTTTGCAATGGCTGTTCCCTGAGAACTTGAGCACTAAATGGTCTTTAAAGTTTTTGCCAGGTTCCATTTCACAGCCTTGGGCCGCTCTGCTGCCACCTGTACAGCACACAGATGTTTCTACAGCTGCAAGGAGTGTCAAAAGATCCTTTTACTAAATAGCATCAAGCCCAAGGACTTTGAAGGATTCATCAAGCACATTTAACCATTCTCTTCCTCCAACTACTTTATTCCTGCAGTGGGAGATACACAGTAGTTACTGCACAGGGCTACACAGGCAACCCAGTCCATGCTAATCATGGATTTACTTCATGCTCAATATATGATCTCAGCTACACCAATCTGCAGTTTATCTCTCCCCAGCAGAAGGCAGGAATCCATAATGTGCATAAAAGTATTTATTATGGGCATTTGTGTAACAATAGAGTCAGGAGGCATTGTTGTGTTCAGGCACCGCTCAGTGAGACTGAGCTGGGGGCAGTGGCTGCCCTAAGGGAATTCCTAATCAGGGAGGAGAAAAGAGAGCCGTGGTGCCCAAGAGGGGAAGGGCAGCACTGCCACTTGCAATGGCAAAGGACACTGTGACAGGGTGGGAGGTGAATCTCTCCCATTCTCCCTTGTCATGACTGATCAAGATCCCATCCCTGGCAGCCCAAGGCCAGGCTGGGTGGGGCTCTGAGCAGCCTGGTGTGGTGAAAGGTGTCCCTGCCCATGGCGGGGAGGTTGGAGCGAGAGAATCTTTGAGGTCCCTTCAAACCCAAACCATTCTGTGATTCCATGAAGGTACTCCCCAAGCCTAGAGATTCTTCACTGTTGAACACAACACATTCACACACACACACAAATGAAAAGGCAAATGCAGTGTGGAATTATCTTCTGATATAATACGTTGGAAGGTTTTTTTCAGTATTTGTTAGAAAGCATGCAAATAGCCTCTTGCTGTGATCAAACTCCCTTAATTCTGCCCCCAACCCAGAGCTCCCTTACTCAGCTTTTGTCTAAAACACCCAGAGTGAGGCAGTGATAACTGGAGCAGGTTGCAGCAGTTGGAAACAGAAACACTACCCCACTGATCCCTCAGGCTGCTCCTCACCAACACCACAGCAAACAGGAACTAAACAGCATCCCTGATCCCAAGCAAGCCAGACCTACAGGATGCACAAGAAATTCATGTGCTTGCTTTTGTTTCTCTCAAGTTTCTTGCACTGGCTCTGTGGGGTTTCTGAGAGCCCTCTGACCTGCCTGTGCAGCCACTTGGCTCCCAGGTGGGGGCAGATCCTGGGAAACCACCTTTATGTAATCCAGTCTCATGAACAACTTGGTAGAAGAAAAATATCTCGGGGGCGGGAAAAATAAAAAAGAAACAAACAACAATACAAATGATGAAGTGACTGATGTGACTCCAATCCCAAAACCAGTGAGATCTCAGAGGGGTGGAACACAGAGATTAAAAGCTTTGCCCTGCAGAGAGTATTTAAAACAGGGGTGGTTTTCTTCCAAATTGGTTCACTTGTCCAGAACTTTCGGACTATTCCACTTGATAGGCCAATTCTTCCACTCAATCACATCCCTGGGGGAAGTCATAACCCTCTGTCTGCACTTTCCCCATTTGCTTCCCTGGGAACAGTATCAGCTACAAATCCAGATTTACGGCTTGGCACAGAGAAGAGAGCTAAGGAAAGCAGAGAAGGAACAACTCAGTCAAACAAGATATGGCTGTGACCAGCTGCAGAAGTGCCAAGGGAAACACTGGAGGAGGGGAGAGAGGTTTGAACGGGCTCTGCTCAAGGACATGTGCTGATGTGCAAGGCTTTGGTAGCACCAGAAAAAACAAACACACAGCCAGTGAATTTCTACCCAAGTGTCGCCACTGCAATGTCCCCTTCTAGGAAGAAACATGACATTTTAGGGCGTGTGACCCACATACAGTCCTGCAGCACAAAGCAGTGGCTTAGCCTTGGGAAGTTCCATTGGTTTTGGTGCTTTCCCCAAGCCATTCTGGCTGGTCATCCCTCAGTGGGGCTTCCAGCATTACAGTCTCCTCTTTCCTTGCTACCCCACAAAAGCAGCAGTGATGGGAAAACCAGTCTCCCCCTGCTCTGAAGGAACACAAAGTCTCTGCAGCCATTGCTCAGTAGAGCTTGTAAATTAAAAATAAAATATATATATATATATTTCAGGGAACAATGTTCTCCCATGAGTTCTGTAGCTGAGTCAGGAAATTGCACTTACATTTGTTTCCCACTGGCATCTTTTTCCCTGCAAAAACCAACAGCATTTCCTACCAGCTCTATTTCTTTGACACTCCCCTGTAACATCACCAAGGAAAGCACTTCATTCTCCATGTTTTACAGCCAGCCCCACACTCTCACACACAGCACAGCTCCACAGCACTGTTGGTATTTTGCCACCAAGGCACCACCTAAGGCAGACAGAACTGCCCACTTTCAAAATCCAAAAAGAGCCTACAGAGTGTCTTCCTGCAACTGGGTGGATGTGTACAACAAAAACACATTTTTGGCTGCACAAGGCAGTTATATCTAACATTTTTAAAATACATCTATTCTTTTTCATTTCTTTCAATATTTTTCCTCCTGAATTTCTGCTGTGAGGGACAAATCTCAGCCTGATGCTCCAGTTCTAGATCAGTTAAAATATCTGAAGCTACTCTTTTGGGTAATACACCTCAGTTCTGGTTTCTGCCTGAGTCATGAGCAGCACAGGTATTCATCCTGCTCAGAGATCCAAGCTACAGCACTTAGCTTTGGACCACAGTCACTGAAACTCACCTCAGGAAAGCCAGAGTTGACCAGGGATAAATTAAATCTTGGGGTGATTGAAGTGTCCTCTGGAAGTGCTTGTCTCTCCCTTCCTTGACAAGATACCAAGCAAGAGTTTCAAATGCTGAGATTACATGGAATAAGCCCAGGCTGCCATGGACGTTTGGACCCCAGGTGAGATGGATCCAGAACCTTCTGATCAATGACTTTGGCTGCCACACTTCACAAAGTTAAGGTGAAAAAAAAAATTTGACATTTTCACGTAGGAATGGTGGAGGAGGCCATGGGCACATTTCATCTTGTTTAGCAGCAGAATTCAAACCTCATCCCTGGCTTATGCAAAATGGCTGGGAAGGCTTCCTGACCCCAGTTGACTTGTCTTGATTAACAGCCTCTGTCACTTTTATTTTGGTTACTCTGAACACAGTTGCTATTCTGTGCTCTGATGTAACATCACCAAGATCCAAGGAATCAAACCAGCCCGGGAAGTGGTGTGCACTATAAAAAAAATTACCAGTTTAAGACTTGCCAGATGAAGAAGAGAAAAGGCTGAAAAAACACTTTGGTGGCACTTTGAAGAGTGGGGATGAACAGTGTCATAACTCATGACATAACCAAAACTCCAGACAGGACAGAATTAGCTCACCACGAGTCCAAATTAAACCTCCTCTGTAACAACCCCTGATGTGCCACAGGCTGGAGGTGCCAGGGAGGCAGCAGCCTGTGCTCACCAGCCCCTCAGCACTGGCAGCCACAGCCTCTTCTCTCTCAAAATAGCTCCCAGAGTGAGCATTCCCACACAACATGGAGACAGAACACGAAGATAAGATGTGACATTGGACCAGATCCCAGGTATCTCCTCAGCTCTGTGATTACAGTATAAATCCCATAGGATATTTATCATGTTGGAAAACAAATCACATCTGAAATTAGGTAATGGGTTTTCCCCAGGGAATAAAAGCCTCCTCCCTTTCCTGTACCACACAAGCATTCAAAACCTGGACAGAGCCAGAGCTCTGCAAAACAACAGGCTGAAGTGGAGACACCCTATGTGGACATGGAGTTCCATGGCTATCCCTATGGAAGTACTCCAGCCACGAACCAGAGTTGTGGAAGGCAATGGTTCTGGAGCAGCCTGTGCAGACCCAGAGCTTCCCCCCAGTGTGGGACACTCCACTGCCACAGCCAGGACGTGGGCACAGCAGGCTCAGCTGGCGTGTGCCATTCCAGGCTGATGGACACGGCAGCACGGGCGTCAACCCGGCGTCAGGGCTGCGAAGTAACACGGGAAATTAAAAGGAAAACAGAGTGGGTTGAGTTAATCCAGAACATTTCAGGTGGAGAGGGGAGCTCGAGCCAAGCTAAACCATATTTGCATTCCTGCAGAACAAGTTAGGTACAGGGCATTGAGACCAAAGACAACTAATAAAAGATAATTATTCCGGAGACTGGCTGAAACATAACCACCTGTGCCCCAGCTCTGATGGAGCACAGCCTTCCAAACTAATCTTCAATGGAGTGCTAGCGGTTTGGGCTCAGACCCAGCCTCTCCTGTCCAAGTTCTGATGAATCAGAGACAACTCACAGCCAAGCCAGCCAACTCCCAAAACCCTTCTGACATGCTGCCATTCCAGGAGGCGAGCAGGCCGAGTGCAACAATGTGTTTTGGGGATTTCAGGTGGATTCTTTCCAACTGTTTAATTACAAGAGGAACTGACTGTGAGGGAGTTTCATTTTCACTAAAGCAGGAAGGTCTCAGTGAGCATGCTAAGCAAGGACACCTTACAGGGACAGCCTGACAAGCAATATTCCTTGGGCATTTTGCTTCAATCCCCATCTTCTACCTACCTGTTGCTTTCTATCCTTCCTGCTTTCTACTCCTTGCCTTGCTCTTCCTTTAAATGACTCTTCAGGTGTCTCTTTCGCTCCACTTTGTAGCTCAGATTTAATGAGGTTGTTTCTGCTCTGCAGTAACTTCCTGCAGCACTGCTCTAAGTCAATCCCACAGCAGACAGAAGAGCCCTGACCACAGAGATGCTGTTATTAAATCCTTCTCAGCAAGAAAGCTGAGAGGCTGTGCCCCTTCCTCACCTACCTTGGGGACACCTTTCATTTTTGTATGTCTTTGACCCTTAAAACCATGTCTCAGAGGGGTGGTCTTAGAGCAGCACAACCTTACAATGCTCATCCACCTCAGAGCTGCATTTGGCCTACACAGCCCAGATCATGGACAAGAGCCTGTCCCCACCAGCTAGTCTACACCCACAGCCCCTCTCCTTCTTCCCTTTCCTACGCAGGATTCAGCCCCTCCTTTGCGACAACACGGTCAGCACTGCCATCCCTCCCAAAAAAACCAGGGAGGGCTTTGGCACGAGCCCTCCACCTTTCCTGATGCCTTCTCCCCACAAGCAGCTGGCAGGCAGGTCCCAGCCTTTCCTTTAAGCTAAGCACCACACAGTCATTTTCTTTGGAGCCCAGGCTTATTTTTGCAAAGGCCTTGGCCCTTGAGTGCATCTCTATGCCAGGCTATTTAAGAGCCTGGCATTTTCCCTGCCCAAGTGACCTGCTGTCTCTTGGTTCATCTCCCAAAGCCCAGCTTGGGACCCCCCCCTTCACACATTCTGTTCAGTTTAGCAGTTTGCTTAGTAAATTTTATGGTCATCACCTTGACCTGACTCGTCACAGCTCACAGCACTTTATCACTCATTGCTGCACAAGTGACATGAGCCAGCTATGCAGGAGAGTATTTAACCAAGTAACTGGAGCCATGTCCTCAGCATGGCCAGCCTGGCATAGAAAAGAGTGTTTTCCTTGGTAGCAAATACCTGGCAGGCAAATCAGTTGCCATCTTACAGCTCTGTCTGGCCTCACTTACTATCAAAAGCATCTGCTTTGTGCAAAACTGTCAGAACACAACCCTGTGCACTCCCCATTCCTGCCCTTTTTGTCTCATTTACATCACAGACTCACATGGTATGTAGATTTATACTTTTTGCATTACTTTATGTCTGACAGCACATCCTTTGCATCACCAGCAGGCTCCACCATCTGAAGTACATAACCACTTTCATGGGCCATTTCTTGGTAAACGCTATGAACAAAGTACAGAGCAGGTTCTTCAGTCTATTCCTGTCTAGTTTTTCTTGCCCATAGATGCCAAGCACTTTAGAAGCCAGCAATACAAAGCAGTCAGCAGGCTTTTATGGCTGGGGCCAATAAAACAAACTGAAAAGATGCAAAGTGACCTGCAGATTTTCAGAGCCTGAGAAGTCCTGTGTTCTGCATGAGGCACTAAGAGGTTTGCTATTAAATGCTACAGTAACTAGACTGTGAGGCAGGAACAGGGCTGGAATCACCTTCTGCCCTCACTTCTGTGCTGTGTGGCTTTCCCTGGTGACTCCCCAGCATCCTTGATTCAGAGCTCCCCAGTAAATCCACAGATTGTAGGGCTCAGATCCAATGCAATTCCTGAACTCCAGGTGACTAATAAACACTGTTTAAAAGGCAGTTCTGACCCTCTCCTTCATGTATTGTGTCTTCCCCACGTTCCCATCTCCTCTTGATCTGCTAGACCCGACCTCAGTTGCTTTGGAGGAAGTTTCAGCCTCCTGCAACTCGTGACCCAGCTGCTTGTTATATCCACTCCATTATTAATGCCTTTGCTTTTTTTGGCCCAGCAAATTTCTCTATTCCTCATTATTTTTATTTTATTTTTTTCCATTTCATTTCCCTGGAGGTTGATGTATTCCTGCCCCTCCCCTGTGAGGATCCTATCCCAATACACAGGGCTACTGGTTGAAGAAGTCAAAACACACCCTTTTTCTTAAAGTACTGAGGGTGTTTCCCAGTATTTATGTGTATTTTTTCCTCCTAGGAGGTGCACAAATACAGAAAAGATAAACATTCTGTGCTCCTCAAGGGAGGAAATCCATCACAGTTCAGAAAACATGGAAGCATATCTCTCCACAGAATTGTTACCCAATTGTTAATTAGACTTAATGTTTATAATCACTCAGTGCTTGTTGAAGGGTCCTATTAACTCACCAGAGAATAATTACACCAAGTCACCTTCATATTTCTCATTTAACATATTCCAAGAGATAATCAAAGAAATTAGGAAAAAGCCAATTACAAAGGACAATAAGTGAGCTGCAGACAGACAACTGAGTTGGTGACAGGCAGGGACTGCAGAAACACATCCAGAGATATCAGATGTCTTCCTGCTCAGGGAGGGCTGAGAAAGGTCTGGGAGCAGGGCTGAAGTGTCACCTCCCACTGCCAAGGACACAGAACAGTTATGTGCATTCAGCCTGGGGACACAGGCACTGTTCTCCCTGCACACATGGAATGTGCATATGGACACCTCCAGGAAGTGCTGAGGCAGGTGTGAGATGATGTGAGCCTGGTCAAACTGGCCCAGTTCTCTGCACACAGGAGTTTACGCCAGTTCCTCTTAGAACAGTTATGAACAGGCACAAAGCCACAGCAGCAGTACAGATAAATGACAGAAGTGAGTTATTAAACCTGTCCCTGACCAGCAACCTTGAGCTCTCAAATGAAATGGCTGATGCCAAAAGGTCTTTTCTGGAAACAGACCCAATCCAAAAGTCAAAGATCTCTTGTTCTTCCATTGTTTCTGTCTGGGGTGGTTCATGGCTTTAACACACAGGAGGCTGTGCAGAAGGCAGGGCTCTGCTGGGGGGGATGTCTAGCTCAGGCCTGGAATTCTGTCTTATTGCTTATAGTGCCCAACTTAAAATTATTGAAAAAAAAAGAAAAAAAAACCAAACAGAAACCCCAAAAACCAGAAACCCCAAAAACCAGAAACCCCAAAAACCAGAAACCCCAAAAACCAGAAACCCCAAACAAAAAACAAACAAAATAAACACAACAAACCAAACAAAAACCTCACACAAAAAACCCACACCACCTTGACATAACAATATAACATCTTTGGGTGCTGCAGGCTCTCAAGCACCATGTAAAACCCTTCCTTGCTTTTTTCTGCAGGCAGATCTTCAGGTGCTGCTCAAGTCCAAGGTCTTTTTTTAAGCGATTTTTTCCCCAGCTCTATGTTAACAGCATCACACAAGAAGTGAGATGGTGACACACATCCTGACAGGGGTGCACTGAATTTCTGCACATGTAAAAAGTGGATGATAACTGAAAGCAGGTCAAAGAATGGGAGGCTCACAGTCAAGCACCAGGAGAGGGACACTCACATTTTGTGTGTCCATATAAATACAGTCAATTTGACTGTAACAAGCAGGTCCCAAGTGGAGCATTTCACAAGCAAGCTCCAACTTGTGCAACACATCCCACTGCCATAGAAACCAGACTGCTGCAGGGCTTTTTGGATTTTTTTTCCCCTCATTATCTGAATTCCCTGACAGCACAGAGAGGCAGGAGGAGTGGGCAGTATCCCAAACACTCAGAGATCAGAGGATGTTACACCTGGCAAGCTCAGGCTTCCCCTGACAGTTGTCAGTGATTTATTTAAATGCCATCGAGGTGCAATAATGTTGTCTTGCCCGCCCAGCTAATGCTTCTCTGGTATCTGGCATCGTGGAGGCCTTTTCCAACCTTAATGATTCTATGATCCCAAATCTGGACAGTAGTGCTTCTTTGGATAGCTGAGGATACACTGCCCAAAAAAGGTAGTGATCCTCATAATATAGGAAAATAATCATCCAGGAAAACAACAGAGAGGGAAAAGAAAAAAAAAATCCCTTATCTTACAGTTTCAGATTCTATATTTTGATCAGTTTGACATAGGGTCAATATTTCTGCCTGTCCAATGATACTTCTCCTAGAAGCTCCTATGGCTGTCTCTTCTTCCAATTATCTGGATTCATTCTTTAACAAGCAATTCCTTCCATGAGAAATAAATATCCAGCAGCATCATGGACAATAGCTGCAGTTTTTCTACAGATGGAAAGACTTGTGTAGCACAACTGTCTCTTCCTATACCAGACTCAACTTCAACAACAACTTTATCCAAAGCATTTTAAACTTCTTAAAAGGAACAGGAAGCATATGAGTGACTAAAAGAAACAACATGTACCTTTATTCCTGCCTATTATGTACTAACAAAGTGTAGTCCACAAATTCTTCTACCTCTTTTGTATCCTGACCTCACATGCCCCTTCAAACCAAGAAGCCAAGTTTTCTCTCTGAGCAGTGAGTTTCTCATGTAAACCAAAGAGCCACTAAATGCCACTGATTTTCCTCACTACCTGTAGATGAATCCCAAGCTCTTCTCCACCAAGGCAAACCCCTTCACAAAGTGCTGCCCTGGGACAAAGCAGGTCCCCCCCAGCCCTCCCTGCAGGCTCACAGCCTGTGGAGCTCACATTGTCTTTCTTAGATTTCTGATTTGTACAATCAAAAGTGTCGATGCCTGGCCTGGGATTTCTTTCCTCTCCTGCTCCTGCCCCTACATCTCATTATTAATATTAAACCGTGTTTTGTCTGCATTATAAAAGCATCCATTAGGAAGGAGTCGTTAATGCACTCCCTGTCTCTTTTTGAATTAAATCACTGATAAACTCTATTCTTTAATTTCACCTTAGTAGAGTTGGTGGATGAGCACCATAAATGCCTAAGAAGGAAATAAGCTGCTGCAGTTCAGTGTTAACAGCAGTTATCAGACACAATTGGCTTTCTCTCTTTGGATAGAAAGGGCAGTGAATGGCTTTAATGCCTCTGCTAAAGAACCAGCATAACAGGAGCTTACATAATTCATTTAAAGAGGGAAGAACACATAAAACTCCAGCCTCAACACCAGCTCACCTCAGTGTCTCAGTCTGATGTGATAATTATAATGATATTCTGGGGTTAGAGCCATTCAAGACACATTCACCAAATACAATCAAGAAATTGAATTATTTGCTCTGTCATATTCCTTCTCATAACCAAGCTTACTTGCACAACTGCAACATGGGGTTCCTTCCTCTGCACACATCTTTGGGCAGTTTTGAGCAGCAAAGCATCAGCAATGGCAGAATGTTTCCCATAACCTCCAGTATTTCCAAGGTTTATAGCTCAGCTGGTTCTGGGCAGTGTATGAACCATCTCCACCTCCCAAGGTTGTGCTCTTTGTGTAGAAGAACCTTCCCTTCAGCATTTGCTAACCCAGGTCAGGCTGAAGTACCTTAGAATCTCTGACTCTGTTACGGCAGATGACAAATGAGATGCTACATTTTCTGGAACAACTGCTCACCCCAAGTGTGGGCTGTTCCCCAGTGAGGGACCATCATCATCTGGGAACACAGAACAGCTGCATTTTTGTACATTTTGCCTCTGCAATCCCCAATTATTTCTAAGCAAAAGATTAGGAGGGACTCGAAAGAAAACAAAATCTACTTGTCCCTTACCCCAGGTGGTGCAACAAACTCCTGTCTGAACAATTTGCAGTTCAGAAAACCACCCTGCAAAAGCCTTTTAACAAGTCAAATGTCTGTATGTCCAGCCGGTGGGAGGAAAGCTTTACAAACCTCTGATTTCCCCTCCAGTGGCACCTGCTGTTTGTCAGCACATTATCAGGGCCAGTGCATTAGGGAACCATATGGCACAGGGAAGGCACTGCTGGAATGATTCATACTGCATTAATAAAGTAGCTGCCCATCCATGGGGGCTTGGTCACACAGAAGCTGTTGAACTCGAGAAAATGGGATGTTTTTCATAAAGCTGTGCAACATTTGCTGGGACTTCTTGGCAATAATCATCAATTTTTACATTAAGGAATAAATCTTCAGCATTTAACTAAATGAAGATATCACAGAGTTGTCTCCAGGGGTTCCATTCTCAAAGATAGACTTGCAAAGAAACATAATGAAGAGTGAAGCCAGATGGTATTGCTGAATTTCAGAAAGATCAGTCAAGAAACATGACTTGGCCCTAGTCCTGGTATCTTCTAGAGTCTGGGACTATCCACAATTGGACTTTCACTTTCCACTGCAAAATGAGGTCAGATGTGAGGTCCAGACTCAAACCTCTCAGAGGCTCAAGGCAGGGAGAGCACAACCATTCCTGGTCCTGCTCTCTCCCTCTGGAGGAACACTTCAGGACTGGAAGGGGACACAGTGTTTCTGTTACATTTTATCACATGTACTTTAAACAGGAAATGGGGAGAAACCCCTTCTCCGACCCTGGATTTGACTGTAAGTGGTGGGATACAGGCAGAGAAAGGACAGTGTCACACCTGGACCTCTTGCAAGGGTCACCTGAGCACTGGGCAGACAGAACAAACCTCCTCCCACATGTCAAGCACCACCACATCAGATGTGGCTCAGGTCACTCCTCACAACCTCCCTCAGCAAGCTGAGTCACCAGCCAGTGCTGCCTTCCAAAGAGGGCAAGGAGATGCCTAAAGTCCCCATGTGGTTTGTCCCCACCTTACAACCCCTGGGTGCCAGCAAGGTGAGAATGAGATGGGGCTGAAGAAAGCTGAGCAAGGATTAGAGACCCTGGTGGGAGCAGATATACCCAGAGCAAAAGGCAACAGCAAGGCATTTATAGCTGGGATCCTCAGACAAGCAGGGCACAGGGTTGGGCTTTGCTGCCAACTGATTTTATCTGGGATATCTGCTCAGCTTCTGTGTGCCTTGGAGCATCTTGTGCTTGGCTGGTGATTTCACATACAGAGACCTGGTACAGAAGCACTTGGGCTTGGGAAGCAGATGAAGTGTTTACGCTGCTGAGCCGAGAAAGGAGAGGGATTAAAAAACAACACTTAAAAGTGGCTAATCTGAGCAGAGACCATTTATATGCAGAATGCACAATTCCCTCCAGGGATTCATTAGAGAAGGAAAGGAAATTTGCTTCTGTTTGTTTCTAAAGGCAGACTTATTAATGGCTGTGAAAAAATTAGCACTTGTCAGCATTTCCCTAGATAATGAATATAGTTGTTGCAGACCAAGTCTGGTTTAAAGGGCACAGAGCAGTTCACAGGGAGAAAAGGACAAGCCAAGATTCCGGCTGGCCCTAATTTTGTTTCGAAAGGGACCACAGGCCACTGCAAGACATTACCACCACTATTAAAGGGAGCTTGCATCATCTGCATTTTGGTTGTTTTCCAACTGAAATAGGCTTAAACTGTGACTCCTGGAGTTCACAGAAAGAAAGGGCCAAATAACATCACCCAGCACTTAACCCATAGTTATTTTCCTCAAAGGAGGCCCGGGGGAGGACTTACTCGTTAATGGGTTTTGACCATTTGGAAAACATAAATGAGCCATTTAATAAGAAATGCTTCCTGTCCACCGTCTCATCATTATCAAATGCCTCACTGTCATTAGATCAGCTTGACTAATGGGATCTTAAATTCTAATTAGGGCCTCTAAATGTGACTTTCACACAACATAATCATAAAATAAATGCTAGTCAAAAAGACCTAAAAGTGCTTCCACTGGGAAGTGCAATTCTTTCCAAAGTTACGTCAGACAAAACTTTCAGAAGGAAATGGTGTCTTTCTGGTTTCTCTAGCCCTCAAAAAAATTCTGTATTTCTTTTCTGAAGCAGAAGCTCTCCACTGTTGCTTTTTCTGTGTCAGTGTAGCCCAGGTAGCTCGATTGCATCCTATTTAAAATTTCAGAGAACTTGGCTGGGACCTGAGGCAGTGCAATGGTGTGACTGCACTTTCCTGTGACAATCCAGGCTGCTCAGTTGTTCCAATCAACTCATCAAGATATTGAGGACTCTTAAGTTCCAATGCAGAAACCTTTCAGTGGTCAAAAGTCCAAGCAGAGAACCAGCAAAGAGGGATGAACTTTGCATCCCTGAAACACCTGCAGATAGACTCTAAACGGACATGGGTCTCTTTTCACAACAGGGCCAGGAAGCTTCTCCCAAAAAGGACATTATTTCCTATTTCCAGGTGTCCATCTGATCTGTTACTCTCTGGACCCATAGAGGGCCATACTGCAGTTACAGGACACTGTGCCAATAGATCAGGACTTTTGGAACTTGCATGAATTATCCCACTTACCAACGTGTGCGGCTGGTCCTGACTGGGTGCTAATAAACCTTATAAATAATTGTGTTCCTGATCAGAGGAGTTTCCAGCAGTGCAATTACCTGGGAGAAGCCAATAAAGGCCATAGCTACAGTGCAGTAATGAATTTGTAAATTAAAGTTTCCTTTGCCCTTGAGTCAGAGCAATTAGCATTGCACAGGCCTCTTTCAGAGCAGCGATGGGAGACTTCTCAAAAGCCACTTACTGTGGACACAGTCAACAGCTGACACTTAGGAGTCCATTGTGAGCCACAAACAGCGAGTCAGACAAACTCAAGCAACTGCCAGGCTGAGTAAGTGATGCCTTGGTTAACCTGGTTGCCAGGCTCTGACAGAAGCATCAATTTAACACCCTCAAAGACCTGTGAGCAAGGACAAGCTGGGAAATGCTGCACAGCAGAGCTGTGAGCGAGGAGGGCTCAGCAGGGGCAGTGCAGAACAGCCCAAATCCCAGCACTTTCCTGCTGTTACTGCACACTTCAGGGTCCTCTTTTCACATATATCTTAGTGAAACTGTATTGGTGTCACCTCTAGCTTTGAATGTGCCCATATTTCACCATTAGCACAAGAACTGACAAGTTCTATCCTGGCAGCCTAATTCATGAGTTTATATAAAGATCTGACAACATCCTCCTCTGTGCTCAGCAACAGCTGCCAATAAATGCATCCTGATTGACTCCCATCCTGTCTGCTTCCCTTTATTTCTTTCACAGCCTATATAATTTTTTTTTACACAAACACAGGACCTTGTTCTGGGGCATTTACTGTGCTGCCACCCATCCAATTTTCCTACAGTGAGGGCAAAGGGGCAAACTGAGTATGAAACACCACAGACACTGAGATTCTTGTAAACCAGAGAGGAACTATTGTACCAACAAAAAGCACTGAACAACAGGAAGTGTTATATACATATGTATATACACATATATGTATATACATACACACACACATATATATATATATTCCACCTCAATCCCCTTCCAGAGCAGGATCACTACTGTCACTGGAGACAGCCAAGTCAACATCAGGATCATCTGAGAGCAGGGGTTGCATGAGCCCAGCCAGAAAACAAGACTGGCTGAAAAAGCCCTCCTGTCACCACCATTATGCCCCCAAATGAAATGCCTTCCAACCCCACATGGCAAAGAATTTGTCTCCATGTGAGGCTCCTGCACAGCAGTAGACACCACAGATACTCAAGCACATGCCTGAGGCTGTAGAGACACAGATCTGGGGAGGGAGATAAAGCTGGAGAACTCAAATAAGAACTGCAAATACTCCTATGCTCAGAGAGGAGAAAACCAGAGGAAAAACTCAGACATAGACTGGAATTGCAGCAACACTGAAACTCTGCAAGAGGCAGAGGGTCTGAACTTCAGAGATGCAAAATAAACGAATAAATAAATTGCAATGGCAGAATCAACTAGACATGAAGAATGTCATTAAAACAAACACCTGCAGACCTGGATAGAAAGTAAGAAAGAGAAATTAGCTTAATTCCTGACAGGATCCAATCCCTCCTGGACAGTAAGAGGAGAGCAGATGACCAGGGAGCACACTGAGGTTTTCCATTCTGATAGTATTCAGCATCATACAAGGGCTACAGGAAGGGAGTGCTCATATACACTGGAATATAGATTCAAGATGAGGATCTGCAGTTACACTTCAGGCTGTCCAGGGCACTGGTGATCAGGGCAGCCCCAGGACTAGACAGGGTTACCCAGTCCCAGCAGTGACCAACAACACCTCCAACATCCAGCATCATTTCCCAAGTTCTACATAACAAAAGCAGTTAATGTAAGGGCTCCACTGATGCAACAAGCTTCACCCAGTCATTTTACAGTGCAAAAGGACCGTAGTGAAAACATTTTACCTCTAAGGGTCAGCAGGATGTGTGAACAGGGATTTTTCCTGAGAGACCTTGCTGTGGTGACCTAAAAGCTTCACACTCGTGCTGTGGAGTCTGAACCACTGCAAGGTGAAAAACGTACAGTCTTGAAAATGGGTCAACTCTGGGATATGAACAAAGAAGGAAAGAAGGAGAAAACACAACTTCTGAGACTGGAGTGGCTGGCCATTGGAGCGCTGAAGCTTTAATTAATGGTCTTTTCCTGGCAGAACTGAAGAGAGAAAAAAAATAGCTGTAGCACAGCAGGAGCACAGTCCTTTGCAAGTCTGCACTTCTGATTACCATACAATAGCCAGGAATAATTGCAAAGCTCCCACATTTATTATAACCTTGGGAAACACTCACCTTGCTGTGCTACTTTACAGCACACTGCTCAGAGCACTGTTCTCTGTCAGCATTACCAGCAGAACTTGAAAGCTAATCTTGTCAGTTTGATCTCCCTCGTGATTAGAGATGGTTTTCTGTCATGGTAAGAGTCAAGAGTTGTTCCCCAAAATTCTAGGGAAGTCAGCACTGTTGGAGAATTCATAATTGGTGAGGACAAGGCACAGCTACAAATGTGGGGGGGTTTTCCCTCAAATGGACAATGAACACAACACAGCAAGGATATACCATGGGGGGGATCATGCTTTCAGAATCATTTCCAGGCCTTTTATTGTACAAGTGGTGCCTGATTGAAGTTGATGCAGATTAGGACTCACCAACCTTTTTATGCCTCAGCACGAAATAGTTGCCAAGAAATATATTTATAGTGAAACCCAGCAACTGCAATCTATGTCCAAAAGGGTCCTTATCTCCCTTTGAACTCAAAAATGACAAAAATGAGTACTGCAGTGGCATAGTAATTGATTCAGAGTCTTATCTATTGCTTGTCCCCCATCTCACACCCAAATAATTAGTAATGACTCATTGGGATGTCCCAAAAGGGTATCAGATCAAGTGCTGGATACTGATAGTTGAAATAAAAGCCACCTCTGCAAGAGTCCTAAGGCTGAAGGAATAAGGCTAAACTAATAAGAGAGATATTAATAAAATAAGCAATTCTCCCCTCAGGTGGCATCAACCTTATTCCACCTAAGACCAGGACACAGCACAGATATGAAAAGATTTATTAAATCCCCTCACAGTCTCTGCAGGTTAAGGAAATATTTCTACCAAATACAGAACCTTTCACATGTTCTTTAAAGGTTATCTTCTCTTTCATCCTTTCCAAGCAACGAGTACAACGCAGGGTTTAGAAATAGTTAATACAACCATCCCATTTGATCCTTTGCAGCAAAGCATTTCCTAAAATTTATTTTTCCCCTCTAAAAAGTGTTGCCCATCTGATATGTTTTCTAACATCAGGGAGTAGAAAAAGAGGCACATTTTGGCTGCGTTGCTTTGGCTTTTGAAATAAAGACATTTAGCTCAGTTTTCAACATGTCCACGTGTTCAGCTTCACAACAGCCTTTGTAGGAAGGTTCTTTTGTGCCTTCGTGGCACTAACTAGTTCTTTTTCAACCTTTTCTAGTCAAAGGTAAAAAAAAAAAAATCCATCTTTTCATCCACTTTTTTATGCTTCAGAGTGCTGATAAATGTGGGATGCAACATTTAAAGATCAGTTCACAGTCTGTGTTACAAAAACAGAACGTTCTGGAAGAAAAGTCCATCAAACACGTTCAGTGAAAGAAAAAAAAAAAGCCACAAACAAAAATGAACACTGAGCAAGTTTTCCCACTGAGTTACTTTCCAACTTCTTGAAATAAAAAGTGAAATGCTCACTTTTTAAGAAGTGATGCTTCCAGGCAGGTGACTTGTGAGTTATCTTCCCTACAACAGCAGACAACAGGAACACCCAGGAGCTGGAACTCCATTTTTAGAGTCAGATTAACAAACCACAAGCCTTCAATACTTCTAATTCAGATTGAGTCAGAGGAGGA
This sequence comes from Lepidothrix coronata, assembly GCF_001604755.1. Classification (NCBI taxonomy): domain Eukaryota; kingdom Metazoa; phylum Chordata; class Aves; order Passeriformes; family Pipridae; genus Lepidothrix; species Lepidothrix coronata. The sequence continues at coordinate 1,003,042 of NW_016690422.1, read as the reverse complement.
GGAAGAAAGGTACATTTAAAGAAAGCTGCTAAGGTCACTTGAGGTTGGTTGTTGGTGGAATTGTTTGTTCACTAAGCACACGTCCCACTCATATCCAAGAAAACTTCCAACACTAATAAACACAGGTCTATGTAAGAGCATTCACAGAATGAGGCTGTTTGTGCTCTCAAAACCAGCCATATTTCAGCTGGGCTTTTCAAGACAGCTGAAGAAAGCTCAGAGCCTAAATCCCATGGGGGCAACCCTCATGAACACAGGCTCTTTGAACCAGCCTCCGTTTCTCACAACAACGGAAAACCATTCCAGGCTCAGGTGCTTTCAAGAAAAACTCCATCTTTTTGTCCCCATTCAGAAAGATTCCTAAAATGCTGCAAGGTGAACAGAGGGGGTCAATTCTGCTTCCTCAGAGTGAAACCAAACACCAAGCCAGGCTCCCTTTGTGCCTGGCAGGAGGAGGGGGTGCAGTGAGGGCCACGGGTTGTTCAGCGCTCCCAGGGCCCAAAACCTAATCCCCTGTCTAATAAAGTTCAGGATTTAACAACCAGGATATATATTGAGATACAAGGGCTTTTCCCCCCCCACTACTTTTCACCCACACAAGATTCCCCACATAAGCCGTGTAAGTGCTGCCCAAAATGGCAACACATGCTCTGCAATTATCATTAGAGTTAATTAAAGCCTCTATGCAGTAGGCATCTTGAATTGCTGTTTACACTCAAGTCTCTGAACATGCAGCAGGTAATTGAAAGAAAAGCATCAACCCAATAGTCTCGATTTTCTTATTGGCAAGGGCTTGATGATTTGATTTTGGTCATCGAACGTTTCTAAAAATAAAGAATTTATTTCCTCTGAAGGCCTGAATCCTCTCTTTGGCACGCTCCACTGAGGTATTTTCATGTTTCTGGTGCCCTTACCGGACTGAATCTTAGAAGTCCTAAGAGAATTGGGTCAAAAAGGAGATGATCTACCAAAAAAAAAAAATCACTGAATTAACCCTTCTGAATTAACCCTTCTCTCAGTCATGGTGATAAGCTTTATGCAGGTGCCACGCTACCCAAATTATTTGGTTTTGTGCCTCCCTTTCCCAAAGAAATACTGTTGTATTTCTTGCCTCCTGGCAAAGTGGCACAACAGTTAAAATTGCACCCACGTTTTGCTACCAGCACTGGAAACCTGAGCCAGTCCTGCAAAAACACCCAAGGTCAGTGGGCTGGCAGTGAACCTCTGCTGGCTCCTCTACATTTCAACACACACTCTTTGAAGGCTGATGATGCCAGTGTGCTGCTGAGCACGGAGCTATTTTTGTGCTGGATGTGATCCTGTCAAAAAGGGAACAACGGTCACTCAGCAAACTCCTCTGACTCCATCAAAACTGATCTCTCCTGGACATCCTTCCTACCATAACCTCAAAATTCAAGCATACAAGTACACAAGGAAGCCACACCCCTCACCTGGAAGGGAGAATTGCCTTGCTGGTGTCACCCAACCCAAGGGGTTCAGAGGCAGCTGTAACTAAAACTAGAGATTTGGGTTTAGATCTGTAATTCTGCTATCACCACCTTCTGAAGAGATTAAGAGCAGTAACAAAGAAGGATCTTGGCATGCACTTAAAACACCCTCTCACCTTCTCCTGAAGGTTTCTGTGCCAGAGCAGCCACAAAAGCAGAGCTCTGCAGTGCTCATGGAGAGGTTAAGCACTGCTCTGGAGGCAGAGAGGCAGACTGGGGGCTTGGCAGAAGGGCTGGAGCTCCAGGGTGTGGGAAACCATCAGGAAAAGCATCAGGAAGTGTGAAAACAGGTCACAACATAGAGCAACCTGGCTAGAAGGGTCTGAACAAGTCATCCTGGGCCATCCCAAGCACACAAGTTCCTCTGAGAGCCTCACAGCTCTCTCCTCACCAAACCCCAGCAGTGACCTACCCCTTCAGAAGTGTACAGCCGAGGAGTAAACACACAAAACTCACCCAGCTTTTTCAACTTGAAAAAGAAGGAAGAAAAAAACTCTGCATTAACTCTGCCTCAGCCATTAAGAAAGATGTTCTCCATGTCCCTGTTAATTTCCTCCTCAGCCACAAAGCTGATTTTTCCAAGAAGCTACAGGGAGTGACATAAAAACAAATTAATCTGTAAAAAGCGCAGATGAAACATTACCTGGAAAAGGGAAAGCACTCCTCCAGGAAGATCAAACCCCCAAATGCTGCTGAAAACCAAATGGGTTTTAATGAATCACAGATCTTAGGTCAGCAATAGGTAATCAGAGAGATTAGTGTAAACCTGATCAGATCAAAGTCTCTGAACATGGTTTAGAGACCACCACACCTGGGCACGGTCACTGAAACCTGAAGGCTGAATTCTGTGTTAAGAGCAATCTTTTTTTTGTGTGTGCCTTTAATCAGAGGAAGAAGAAAAGCTGTTTGAAAAGTGCTTTGACAGGTGCAAGGAAGATAAGCTGGAGGCAGATCACAAAGACAACAGTGTTTGATAAAGAGGAGACTGGGGATTATCACCACAAATATGCATAAGCTCCATTCTGTATAGTAGAGCGTGTCATTATTAATACTACTACTCATCCCTCTTAAAGTATTTTAAGCTTTCAAGTGCTACACAAACACTAATCACTAAGCAAAGGTGCCAAAGAATCCTTTCCATATCCTGCTGATTGCACAGACTGAAAGGACAATAAGTACAATGTGTACAATGGCAAACATGGGCCTGAACAATCACCATAGTTAATAATATTACAAAAAAGATTGTAGTCTAAAGGGAAAGATATTAGTGTGCACCCATCAGGAAACTGCTCTTACCTAGTGCTGGGAGGGTGAATAGCACCCTTGGAAGGAAAACTGATGCTGCTGGGAGGGAGCTGGAGCACAGAGGGGAAATGGGAACATTCCATCTACAACAACATCTACAGGAGACAAGGACAAAAATCTCCTCAAAGGAGGAGAACTGGGAAAAGTTTTTAGATGTACTGGGGAGCGAAAGGTGAAGCTAGGACAAGGATTCTGGAGCAAAAGTAATGTCATTAAATCAGCCAAGAAGGAAGGTGATGGATCTGAACAGTTTCACTTTATCAGAAACGGGGGGGAAATCAAATCAGGGACTGGCAATCGGAAGGGCTGAGCAGGACATGGGCTCATTCCTTGGCAGTAGGAATGAGGAACTAATTACATTAATTTTAGGTAATGATGGGAAACTGTTGCCAAATTTGGTGAATACTGGTTAGAAAGCTCACATGAATTAATCCTTTCTAGTCCTTGAATACTTGGGCTGCCCAGCGGCGCTTTCTGCAGAAGTGCTCAAACAGAATTCATAAAAAGGCAAAGCCTGTAATTGTACAGAGTCATCCTTCTCATGGCAACACAGAGAATAACAGGAATTCCCACTGCAGTTAATCACTGCAGCTGCTGATCCCCTCCCAGGAAGGGCTGCAGGATCCCACCAGCCTCTTCAGGGGCACCCTGTGGTTTTAGGTGTGAGTGCTCTGCACCGAGGTGAGCTCTGCCCTAAGCACCCACCTGCAACTACTGCAAGTAAAAATGCTTCTTCATCATAAACCATCTCTCCTACTATTAGGGTACCTTAAACCTCAGCTTTCTGGCCTCAGCTTTTAGTCAACTATAAACAGAAAACCTAATTATTGACAAACATGTCCCTATTTGTGATGCAGGAAGAACAGAGAGAGACTGCTCCGTTCCTAAAACAGAAGCTGCATGAGCTGCTGGGAAGGTGCAGAACAAACTCAAGTGCACTTCTCAGGCAAATCCTGTACATCCCATTCACATCCCTCCAGTAAGGGCTGTGTTGTCTCCAAGGCAACAGGGAGGCAGAGCCTGAGCACTGGGTTAAACAAAATTATCTCATTAACATTTGTTTCCTTGTTTCATCCGTTAATGCAGAAGATGCTGCAGATACCACAAAGATCCTCTGATCTGTTCTAATGGGGAAACACATCAAACAGTGAAGAGGTCCCAAACTTTTCTTCTTCGAAGCTCTGGCAAAGCATCTTGGCCTGCAGAGAAGGGAGATAAATGCTTTCTGCATTTTAAATGCAGAAAGCACAATTCCCCTTAGGGCATCAAGATTTTTATACCTATTTGGTGATTCTCAGTACTTTTTACTTTTAAATACTCACATGATCTATTTAATTAGTTTGACTTGTAAAAACTACCTGAGGTTAAGGGCCTTCAACGTGTCCTGTCTCAGGGACACCCAAATGAGTAAAGCTTAATGAGAGTTGTATCCATGGCTCCTTCTGCAAGTTTTGACCATTTTTTCCCCCCCTTTTCAGCTGAACAAACTAAGCAGGATCCTAGCAAGAGCAGGGAGAAGAAAAGAACTGATGGATGACAGAGAAATAACTCCTTGGAGATGCTCAAGTCTCACCCTGCCAGGTTTCCATCCCCATCCCATGAATGGACAAACACTGATATCTCCAAACACCACATTTGAGTTTCGACTGCCAAAAATCAGGTTTTATTTACTGATGGAGAACCTCCAACTGACATTTTCCTCATTCACGTTGCTGGGGGGGTGATGGTAAAATTTTTGCCCCAGGGGTCCGAGTCCAACACACATCAGTGTCACTGGGAACACTCACAAGATCACCCACTGGGCCTGGTTGTGCTTCAGCTCCTTTTCCCACATCTCACTTGAAATAAACACAGGGCAGAACTGCTTGTGCTGTGAAAGAAAGTCAAAATACCACAGGCAGCTGTCTCTCTGTTCACTCTGTAGAAAACTTGATCAAAGGCCACCACATTTTACCAAAGGAGTATTTCTTATTTTTCTATTTTATCTCCTTCGCTCAAGTGTTTGATCCTAATTGCTGTTTCTGGTAATTCACTGCTTGTAGTTTTCATTCTTAAATCTGATAATATTTCCCAAATCCCTTCTCATCAGACAGCTGCCATCTACACATTTTGGTGTGTCTTCTCTGGGATTGCAGAAGTACTTTCTCCTTCCACAAAAGCTCAACATTTCTTAGCAACAGGCAGCAATACCACCAAATTCCTCCAGTGCCCTTGGATGTGTTTTGGATGTTTAAAATTCAAGAGAACAGCTGTCAAGTGAGATGATAATTGTGCTGTCAGCGCACCCAAGGAGAATTAGTGAAATTACCCTCCAAAGAATGTATGCTACATAATCTTGTAAGTAAAAAAAAAAAAAAAAAAAATAGGTTTCCTTATCACATAGAACTGGTGAGGTCTGAAATAAGAAACATTCATCTGAAATCAATGCTTTCTGAAAGATGTAGTGAACCAAGTGCATTGCTGGAAGCTAAGATAAAAGAGACACAGAAGAGGCCAGCTGAGGCCATGGCAACACAGTGGCATCGTTTCCAGACTCCAGAGCATTTGAGAAAGATTTCAGGCAGCAACTGCACTGTTGTGACCCTCCAAAGAGCTCATGGCATTGAAAATCCCTACATGTTACATTAATGTCCCTTCCTTCAGTATGGCATTGCAGAGACATCTAAAGAACCTCCACATTTACCAAGCTGAAGACTGGGTACTGTCAGATTCTCATTCCATTATTTTTTGATTCAAGTGACTTGGTACAAAGTCATCCTGGCCCATAAAAGGTGATACCATGCTCAGGTGACACCATAACACAAAAGGAATCCAAACCCCTCTGTTGCCTCTGAAAGCTTCAGGACTGATCTCTCCAGCAAAATATCAAAGGAAACTTCCACTTTTAGGAAAATCCCAAAAAGCTGTAGCAGAGATGAGCAGGGAATTCCTAAACTCCTACAAGGTAAACACAGCACTGAGCCAGAGCAACAGAAATAAGACAAGGGTCACAGCACCTCATTAAAAGATAAACTGCTCAAATAGGCAAACATTTTACACCACAGTTCAGCTTCAAATAAGTTATTTACCAGCTCCAACCAGAAAAAATCAAGAGCAATTTTCACATTTTGCAGAAAACCTCAATCAAGCAGAAATGAGAAAAACATAAAAATTGGGAAATGACTTGTGAAATGGCTGCATTTGTCCCGTGGCCTTTCCAACAGCATTTGTACAGAGCCAAATGCTCCCACTACCCGCCCAGGATCAAAGACTCCCAGGCCCCAGGGCAGCTTTCAGATTGAAACATTCTTCATTACTCCTCATAATGCAGAGGCAGAAATCAAGCTCTACCTTCCAGTTACTAAGCAGTCATTAATTGTTATTTCTGCTGCATTTCTATTGCTTCCACTCCCATTGAAACCACTGACCTGAGGAAAGATTTTGTCTCTCCCTCACAACTGCTCGGTGATGGGATAAGAACTAACTAGAAGCTTTGCAAGCTTACATGTTTCCATGTTTTCCCAAGATTCATAAAGACTCGGGAAAATAACATAAAAAGGTCTCATGCATGCTTGATACAGGGATTTGAAAATGGAGAGAAACACCAGTTTGCATCAATGGGCACATGGACTGGCCCTTGGGACAAAGGGACCCAACTGCAAATTAGTAACTGGAGCCAGGAGGAAAAGCAGCGAAGCCAGACAGAAGTGTTTGTTCTGGTTAAACCCAACTATAAACAAAACACACCTGGATCAGTGTTAGAAGGAGAAGCTGTCTTCAGAATTTCAGGGGGGAGGAAAAAAGGAATTCTTTATCCGTAAGATTTTGGCAGGTGAAAGCCAATGTTAAAATGACACGTTGAAAAGTAGAGTCAGAACAAGTCCAAATCTCACTGTCCTTATTTAGACAAATTTTTCATCACATTCAGGGAGTTTTCTCCCAGTTAGACACCTGTTTGTAGCTCAATATCAGAGTTTTCATTTCTCACAAAGAAAATAAGGCCATGCCCATTTTTCAGCAGAGCTGCCTTCTATGAGGAAGTTGGATTTTAATCCAGTTGTTTGGTTGGGTTTTTTTCTCCACACAAAGTGCCTACACTTCGTTGAAATACTGTGGTTTCTCATCATGGTTTTTGGAAGAACTCATCACTTTCTGCTGGAGAAAGGATGAGGAGGGAGAAAAAAAAAAAAAGAAATTACCATTTTCTGATTGCAGCTCATGGTTAGGTCAGAGACTCCACACTCAAGGGGTGCAGAAAAAAAAAGGGCAGATGCCAGAGAATCATTCCCAAAGACAACTCTACCTCAAGCTTCTCTAATTGCTGACTCTCTGCTTCATTCTCCAACTCCTCTTTGGAGAAGCAACTTACTCCACCACTGCTCTAAAGCTGGTATTTACTATTCTGTATCCACCCTGTGGTACCAGCAGCAGCAAATTAGAATGTACAACATGTCAACAATTGACCTGAAGCCTCCTAAGCGAATATCTCGGCTGAATTGCTAACAAGATCATTCTGTTTCTCCAAAATGTTACTCTTTAGTCACTTATCAGGGCCATTTTCCTCATCAAAGTTTCCAGCAATGCAGCTCTGCTGCTCTGCAGAGACAAGGTGTGATGCTACACCATGAATGATCAAGCTGCTCTTATATCACCTCAGTTGTCTGTTGCCAGTATCTTCTGCTGCCTTATGATTTATTTTTTTTTCCCCCCATCAGGGCATTTCATTCAGTAGAAATTTATTTCAACTAAGACTTCGCACTTTCAGATTTTGAAGAATGGAAATTATTTCACCTCTGCAAGACTGATCTTTTACCAAAAGCACCTTGTAGACAAAAGACAGAAGAAAAACTGACAGATAAATAAAATAGCAAGGACAAGGAAAATAGGTCCGTGGGTGTAGCTTATTCTCAAGTAAAAAAACCTTTAAAACTCAGTCAGATTAATTATCCCATTGTATTCATCAATGACTTTCCATTCATTTTTACAGGCTTCCTGTAGAAAACAGCTGCTATAGAAACCTGTAGAAAGAAAGCACACAGTTTTAACATGCCCCTTTTTCCTGCCACTGTCATGGAATAAGAGAAAGGAGGATAGAGAGGTCAGACCACAAGAACACTGTGGTAAAGCAGCTGCTCAGAGTCATCCCAGGAAGGGAAACAAATGAACAGACATATCTGGACAAGTGGGAGCCCAGGAGATCTGCTGAAATGCCTACACAAATTAGACACTTCTAAACCCAAAAGGTACTTTTCGCCTTTGGAGGTGGCTCACATCCCCCTGTCTCCAGCAGACCCACGTGTTAGGGAAAGGCTGCAGAGCAGCTTAAGGCATAATCCAGCCCCCACCAGAAAAAGGGATAAAACCAAATCAGTACCCCAATGTGACTGGAGCAGCATGTGCTGATGGTCACACACCAGCATGGGAAAAAAAAAAAATAAAAAAAAAAAATCAGCCTACAGATCTGGATCCTCTTTTAGCCAGAGTTATGTAGCTTTTGAAGCTTATCCTACAGAAAGGAAAATGTTTCTCTAATTTATCTGACTGTTTCTGCACAAAGATTATGTTTGGTTTTCTTAAAATCATCACTCCACTCCGACTTTCCTCGTCCTTATTGATGCTCACAATGTCCCAGCAAGTGGAATTGCAAACCAAGCTTGTGGCCTCTCATCTACATGACTACCTGGCCAGGGAAAAGCAATCTTGGAAGATTTTATTATTCCCGTCCCTTATCAGTGGAAAGCAGGTGCAAGAAAAGCATCAATAATCACAGAGGGACCTGCAATTTGGAAAACCTCTGCTCTCACAGCATAATTGATAACCCTTATGGCTCAGATTTGGTTACTGAGACTGCTTGAACACATTTAGGGTGTTTCAGACACGTAAAAGCAGAAAATGTAAATATGTGTGTCCATCTGCACATCTGTGGATATTCATATATGTAATATATAGATTTTCTCTGGAAATCTCTAGACTGAGCATCAGATCTAAACATAGAATTGGGGATTTCATTTGTGTTAACTAACCCATAATGCTTAGAAATGTACTTATGACTGCCTGAAGTATATGTGGAAGATTAACAGCCCTGCAAGAGCGTTGCTGGGAAACTACTTTTACCAGGAGTCCTGGAAAAGTCCTACCCTAAAAGCCATCAGAGACCTCCCACCCCAAAACTTGCTGAGAACAGCCAGGGTCAAGTATCAGAGGGAGGTAAGAAAAGCTGGCTCTCACAGGGGCCTTTCCCCAGTACCTGATGAGACACAGAAGCATTCCAGAGGACAGCCCTGCACTTTTAAGAAGGTGCTGCCATAGGTTTTCCCCAGGCTCAAAACCAGAGACATTTTCTTCCTAACATCTCTTTTTTAAAATAATTACTGTCTGTAAATGTTCTTTGCCATCTCATCCAGCAGGAAATACTGACAGCAAAGAAGTTCACTACTTATGCAGGAGAAGCTGGTGGTATTAAAAAGTACAAGTCTCAATCTTCACAAGCCCTCCCTGTCAGATGGATCTTGGTTTCCCATCAATAAATCCAAAGTGCTGTCTTCTCAAATCAGTCTCTCTTCCTCCCTTTCCCTCCTCCCCTTTGCAAATTTGGAGAAGGAACCACAGGCTGCTGGTACAGTCCTTCGCAAGGAAAGGAGATACTTACATAAAATAAACAAGTCACCACCAACATCTTTCTGTAATATATCCCAAAGGTCCCCCGTCAGACATCCTCATACACACCCAGTCCTGTTCCTCGGGAGTTGGAGGCACAATTCATTTGAACAAATCCACAAAATCAGAGTAGTCTTTCATCCTCACCTCATGCCCAATTCCTTTTCCCACATGATTTGCATTTCCCGTGTTTTGCCCCATTAACATTTTATCGTGGAGCACAGAGAGAGCGTGTGAGCAGCTGGAGCCAGACAAAAACCCTGTGCATTCCAGCCAGGGAGGATGGACTGCACTTCAGCATAAGGAATTGCACAACCACAATATGATTATATCTAAATACCCATCACATTATTACAAGTGTACTTTGACTGTCCAGAGGTTCTCCAGCTGACTGGGAGCACAGAGATCTGCACATCATGGGGCAGAGAGGGGAAGAACCATATGGCACTTAAAGCACCTGCTGCTGTAGAGCTGCAGAACAAAGGGAGGAGGAAACACCCATCACCTTTATTGTTATTCCCTGGTAGCCATATAATGATCCTGTTCACTAATGAGCAGACAACTGAACCTCAGTAATGCACAGCCTAACACTTCAAATACCACCTCCCAGCAAGGAGCCTCCAGAGATTGCACATGAAACTCATATTTGAAGATAAAGGGGGAGGGGAAACTATGCAGTGAAAAACTGGAGGAAATCCAGAAAAGAGAAGGAAGAGAGACTGAAGACCTGATAGGAGAACAAACAAAAATACCTGGCAGAGCTAAGGAGGAGGTTTGAAAAGGAAAGTGGAGTGTTTAAATGGCAGAGAGGCTTAATGAAATAGATGTTCCTTCTGGGAGCACGAGCTTTAGCCTGATCAGAAAACACACTTTGCCCACAGCTTCATTAAAACTAGAACTGAGCTTTTAGAGGAATAAAATAAATCACAAGATTTGTCAGGAAACCAACAGAGCAACAAACTACAAGAAAACCCTATTTGTTTTCCAGTCCCAGCTGACTTTCTTTCCAGAGCATCTCCAGAGAAAACTCCTCATCCTATTCAAGTCAAGAAGACCATTCCAATACACATCACAAGGCCCTTTGGGCACTCAGCTTTGTGGAGCCAGGTGATCTCCAAGATAAAGCTCAGAGCTACTTGTTATATCTGTAAACTACTGTCATGAGGAAAATAAGGAAGCTTTGTTCTGGGAATAAACAGGATCAATTTTGCAGTGATGAACCTCAGCTGGAAGAAAGTAGTTTAGTGTTATTTTTTTCTAATGAAATATGCAGAAGAGAGTCACTCAATGGAAGAGTACCACAGGAATGGAAAGCAAAAACAAGTGTCCTCCACACCCTCATGTTAATCTAATGGCAAAAGGTTTAGGAAAATATTACAACATGCATGAAAAAAAGGACACTGAAAAAAAAAAAACAACTCCATTGCAGATTAAGCAATGTACAAGAACTAATACAGCAAAAATGTCAGAAACTCCAATATTAACCAACTTTGTAAAAACTTGCAAGCTCTTGCAGGATTAATGAGCTGTTCCATTCATGGAAGAACTCAACCCCAAATTCAAAGCAGTTTGCAGACCCCATGAAATCCAACCAACACAACAGAATCATATGAAGTTACCCCCAGACTTCCTTTTTAATATGCTCAGATGGCTCTCAACACATTCCAATATCTGCTGGCACAAGATCTGTATCTGTGCCACCAGAAATACATATATATTTATTAAACAAATTTATGATGGAGTGACTTAATCAACATTATACTCTAAACCTTTGTAAGAAATATCACCCGAGTTCCACATATTTATCCTTCTCCCTGCAGAATATGGAGCAAATAGGAACTGCAAAGCATATCTTAAATACTAACAAACTTAAGTACTATGGACCAAAAGGCAGAGACCCAAGTGACAGCCTCTATTGTCTTTGTTTTGCTTCACACCATATTTTGGTGCCCAAGACTGAAACCAAAAAGAACCACAGACTCAGGAGGAGGAGCAACACCTGGGGAGAGGCTTCCAGAGGATCTGAAGAGCCAGTGAAGGGAGGAGCAGAGCCCTGGGATAAGTAACAGCTGAATGAATGGAGCTGAGCCTCCCTTCTTCATCCTCCCTCCTTAAAACCAGCTGAGGGAGGGATTCAGACACAGCCCATCTTTGGGGCAGGGGGAGGTTTGGTGCTTGTTGATCGGTACCTAAACACAGCAAAAGCAACAATTCTGGTTTTATTTCAGATCCTCTTACCAATGAGAAATGTGTGCTCATCCTAATAGTCCCAACATCCTCCTCTTCAGGTTATGTCATGCACAAAATTGCTGCCAAGAGCTGGGCTTCATTTTCCCTTCCATTATTGCTGGGCTCCTCAGGAACACCAGGCTGCTGGCAGCACTTTGTTTTGTTGGGAAGAGAAAGCACCACATCGTTTATTCCAGAAGAGCAAAACACCATCACAGAGACATTTTTTTTTTAGCCACAATAGCTGCCCACAAAGTTGTCAGAAGCAACCTTTTTTCTCCCCGTTCACCTGCACCAGGAAATGATGAAGTGATGAACTTGCCGCAATAAATAGACGAGCACTCGCCTCTGCAGCTGAGAAATCCTCCCCAGCAACATGTGCAGCCTGTTGGCCCCCAGCCTGGCCTGATTAACAGCAACCCAGGGCTGCAGGTGCCTCACACTCTGGTTAATCAGGCACACACAGGTTGAACTCCTGCTGCACACTTGAGAGGGCATTAGCTGACATCAGCTGTGACACTCCCAGTCGAGTCTCTGTCTCCTAACCGAGCCTCTTCCGTTCTGAACAGCCCAGCTATTAAGAATCAAAAGACACACTAATTGTTAAGGGCCCAATCAGCAGGAAATTTCATTAGTTGCATAGATACAGGCTGTGCTCTTTACAGAGGCCAGGAGGGGGGGGAAAAATTCCCCAGGATTATTTAAGGAATATCTAAATGTTCCACAGGCACCTCTCTGAGTGGCCTTTCTGACCACACTCTGTGATTCACAGACATGAAGATCATTAATTCCTTCCCAAAAAGGCTTCCCATAAATAGATAGTGCAGGAATTTGGGATCATTAATTAAAGGTTTTCCCTGAGAAGCTCCAAGAGGAGCCTTTGGGCACCTGATTGCTTCTGCACAGGAGCAGGGGAGAGGAAAAGTAGGGGTTTAGGTGATGAATACCTCCACAGGGGATATGGCCAGTGGGTAAAGTCTGTTTGCAAGTGAGCAGAGATGCAGCCAGGAGACTTTGTGTCCTGTGGCTTCTGGGATTTTGGGTACAGAACCTCTGGTTGAGGGGCTCTGTGCCCCTATTTATTTCATTTCTAAAACAAAGCTGAATATAATTTTCTGCATTTATAAATTTTGCTAAAACCCATAAGAGGTCTTAAGGGGATGTATCTCTCCTAAAGCTTTTGTCTCATATGTTTTGTAGGGTATTTGGAAGCATTTCCTACTCCTACAAGAACTGGCCCTTTGGAACCAGGTAAGAAATTCTCTAACAAGTCAAGCTCTTCTGCTCCTCCGCATCTCTTATTTCATATGCATTAAATAATATTTTCTGCATTTCATCTGCCTATTCCTGTTCTCTGAGCGAGGAATGGGGCTTCAGTAATCCTTTTGAATTTTAGTTTCATTTAACTCTCCTACTCTGCTTAAGGGCTGGTGGGGTCACTTGGAGCTTTTAACCTCTCCTTCCTTCTTCCAGTCTCACATTGACAGGTACCATTCCCAAACTTGCATTTTCTTACTCTCCCCCAGCACATCACTCAGACTTACAGAGCAGCTCCCTGTTAATGTGCCCTTATTTCTGTTACTGATATAAGTGAAACATCCACAATTTTACTTGGTCTGTGCCCAGAAGATGCTGCTGGATCCATTTCTACAGAGATGCTCAACATGCTGTGAGATCCCTGGTGGAAGTTCTTGCTCCTTCCCCCAACTGCTTTAAAGCTGCACTGCAAAACATTCATGGGCAGGGAGCAGCCCAAAAGTTTGGAAGGCATCTGCTTGCCCTTGACCATTCTGACTGTTGCCACTGGAAAGTTCATTAGTAGAATTTTGCAAAGCTTTTTAAAAGCACATCAAGGCACTCTATAAGGAGATAGGTCATTTTAGGCTCTCAAGGTTTTTATTACCCATAAGCTGCTCAAGTAATAAAGCCACACTAGTCCCTTAAAGGAGTCTAAATCATGAAAATTTAACAAGAGAAGAAAGGAAGCCAATTTGAATTATTGGAGTTGCTTTTTCTTTTCAGTTTGCTATTCACATACAGGTTGGAGGCCCCAGCATCTGAAGTCATGCTCAGACTGACTTCAGGCATGGAATTCAGCACAACTAACAAACCAGACTGTCACTGAGAAATCCAGACCTTGGGACTGGATGGTATTTAAATTTTTTTTTAAAGTAGTAAAAATTGAAGCATAGCAAGGCAAATTCTCTGTGTAAATAGCTCCTCTGAAGTCAAAACCAATTTACAGGAAAAAGAAATATGGCTCATTGTTCTCTCTAATTCATGTTTTCATCCCTTACTGTCCCCAGACTTAGACTAATTATTCTCTCCAGCAGGTTGTCAAAAACCTTCCTATTTCCTCTTGCAATTACTGTTGTATATTTTGATAACTATCTTTTCTGAGCAAATCAGAGGCCCTGAGCTATTCATGCCCTGACACCTTGCAAGTTCTGTGTGGCAACAGGATGAATTTTTCTGAGAATAACAAAGTTCTCAGCAAGCAGCACCATGGCAATGAGCTCCAAGGAAGGTGCTCCATGCACCAAGTGATGCTGCACCTCATCTCTAATGGCCATTAAAAGTCCAGACCATCAGCAGCTAAAGCAGGTGGAGGTGGTCATTGACCCCTAACTCAGAGTTAAGACCTAAAAGCAAAGCTTGGGATTGTAGTAGCATTGTCCTCAATTTGTGTTGCAAACAATCCTAAGTATCTGGTGGGAAATGGATTTAACTCTTCTCTGATGGGAAAGAGAAGCCAAGTGGGGCAGGGTCCCTGGTCCCACCATGACTTCATGGATGTGCATATGCCATTACCATCCATGAGCAACTCAGTTCCTCAAGGACAGGTTAAGCCAACAGGATGAAATGCCTTCCCATCCTACCAATAGCCTGTTCTCCAGCAAACACTGGTTTGGGGCCATGCAGAAACTGCCACACCATTTCCCCTGGGCTTTACAGTTCTACATCTGCAAAGTTCTGACTAAGGAAGGGGATTGGTGAAAGGAATTCCTGTTTTCAGCAGGTTATTACATTACTCGGGCATAGAGGTGCCAGCATTATTGCAGCACGTTGGAATTTTTAGCTCTCCTGCTGAGCTCTACCCTGGCTGGGTTTTGTGTTACTTTTGAGTTTAAGAGCAGAGCCTTGCCCAGAGAAAGGGTCTGACTTACTCAAAAACTTCCCGAGTGATCAGAGGCAAAGGGGAGAGTAGAGGACAGCTCAAAAAAAAAAAAAAGGGTGAAAGCCCTTCCAGTGGAAAGGAGAAATAGTCAGCCAATTACACACAAAGAGAACCAAACACACTCCACAGTTTTCTTCAATTTTTCTTCATTTTTGTTCATTAGAGAAATTTTCACTCTGAAGCAGTAATTACTACAACAATCAAACACTGTTCTGTCCTTGACCAGGGCAAATGACATCTGGTAATGAAAGGTGTGTCTTGACACAGCAAACAGTTTGCAGGTAGCACAGCCTGATTATTTGGGTTAGTCTCACAGGCCCTTCTCCAGGTCACACACTGGATAAGGAGTGTGTTATCACCCTCCCCTCAGCAGCAGGGGACTGGGTCATACCATGCCCCTCACTGGGGACCCACCAACAGGACTGGGGATGGAGAGCTCCAGGTCCTTCCCAGGGGGTGCTGCGTAAACACAGATGAGAGAGGGAGCAAATAACTCCCTCTGCCCCAGGAATAACTTAAGGTCACCACAGTTCCTCCAGTGGGCTGAGCCAGAGGGACAGAAGCAGCCTGCTGTGCCACGGGGATGCAGTGGGAGCCCATGGAGGAAGCTCCAAGCCTGGCTGAAAGCTGCAGGCCATGCTACATCCCACCACACTCACTATTCCATTAACTGCCTGCTGCCCTGGGAGCACAGCACAGAACCCAAGTTTCACCAACAACAGAGGAGCTTTCCAACTCAAAATGAAGAGTACTTAAGCTCTATGTTAGAACTAAAGATGCCTTTATCTCACAAAATAGAAATACTTTGTGTGCTTGCTAGGACTTTCCACCCCTGCCACCTACCCTGTGTTTGTACTGCTGTCAATTATTTATATTCAGGTTTTGCTGTTGAAAAACCCCAGACAAACATAATTTTCCCCACAATGTTTGACCTGCTTCAAAAACAGGACAGGAAAGCAGTTGATGGACCCGGTGTGCTCATTCCCTTCACACTGGGGCTGCTGTTCCCACACTAACTGTGGGTTGCTCCCTGATTGCATCATTTGTTTTTTTTGGGAGTGCTGCAGCCCCCAGCCAGAGCCTCGTGTGGTGGTGTAAGGCTGATGGGCATAGCATCACCAGAGCCAAGGAATGAGCAGGGGTGAGCCCTCTGCACCACCCAAAAACACCTCAGCACAGACCTCCCAGAGGTTCCAGTGGATAAAGGGAGCTGCAGCCCTGTACTGATAAATAAGAGAGTCAAGGACTGAGCCCTAATGCCAAATTAGGGCTCAAGCCCCTGCTGCTTGGGACTATCCCCTCCTATGGGAGATTTGTTTTGGAGAGACCCACATCAAAATACCCAAAGAGGTACCTGAGTGTGAAACAACAGATCTGTAGCCAGCTGTTCATGCAAAAACAAACACACTGCAGCACACCCGTGGCTGCTGGAGATGGGTGATGCTCAAGGGGAAGAGGCACAAGGCAGGAACACAGACATGGTTTTGGTACCTGGTGCAGCAGCACCTTCTGCTCAGGCTTTGACCAACTCCCTTCACCACTTGGCTCTCCGAAGGTAAAGTGGAGAAAATGAAACACTTCCTTTCTCACACAGGGAAACCATCAGGAAAAATGTAACTATTATTACAAGGCTGAATACTACAAAGTTTGAAAGCCTATAATTATTTTTAAAAAGCTCATTTTTTGAGGCTAAAATGGGATTTCAAAAGTATTAGTGTATAAAAGGAAAGAGCCCTTGTGTGTCATTATTTTAATCCACTTCCCAGCTTAAGGTGATGCCAACATCCCTCCTGAAAGCAGTGCCCTGGCACACAGCAGTTCCTGCTGCTGCAAGGCTCTGTAAGCCCTTGGGTAGGTCACACTCATCATGTGCTGGTCAGTGCAAGCATACACACAAATGGCAACTTTTGCTTGCCAAAAGGCTGGTGAAAGATCAAAATATATGCAAATAAAACAGATTGCCACGTAAGCTTTCATGGAAGTGTCGACCCCAAAGCTTTTGGAAACAAGCAGATAAAAATCAAGATATTCAGTCCAAGGGAACACCCCTCAGGTGGTCACTCACAGACCACAAATAATCATCAGCACAGCCCAAGGAGAGCAGGCTCCAAAAGCAGCTTCTCCACAGGTCTCTGGCAGAATTCCAGGGGAAAAGTTGGCAGAGTTGGCTTGCCTTTCCAAGCCTTAGTCAGTGCTGTGAACCTCCTTCATCTTCAGGAACACAAAGGTCACCCAAACACTCTTTCATAAAGTAAGTGCAAAGTGCCAAGTCCTAAACTGTGACATAATTAATTTCATTAGGTGGAATGTATTTACTCTGGGGGAATGGTGTGTTGTGTTTCTTCTGAATAAGGGAAAAATTAATCCAAATTAAAAAAAAGAGAAAATGCAACAAGTCCTCCTTTAAAGTTAATTGACTGATGTGATCACCTCAGAATGTTACACCTCAGCCTAAAAGGGGACCTTTCTAGAGAATGAGTCATTTTAATTAAGGATATTAATTCCACTATTCTCATTTAATGCCCTTTTTCTTTTTTACCCCTAAGAAATGCATTTCAGTTTCAAAGGAACAGCTGAGTGACAGCCTTTGTTTAACCTTTCCCATCCAGGCCATTGGTGACTGTGCCTTGGAGAGGACCTTGCTGACCAGCAGCTGCTTGGGAGGTCATAAGGAGATGACAAATTTGGTCTTACCAAACATCTTTTACACCTGGTCCACAGACACCTTTCCTAGAATCAAGCATGGCTGATTTCAGTGGCTGCAAAAATAACCCCTGATTCTTCCTGTCCCTGTTTTGAGTCTGGTCCTGCCCATACACGTGTCTGATGAGGGATGGGAGATCCCATGGAAAACCTCCCTGATCATTCCCGGGGCAGGGATTAAAGCAGATCAAATAGTCATCTCTGCAAACTAGATAAACCAATATCAGAATTCGGAGTATTTGGGGAGGAGA
Source organism: Lepidothrix coronata (assembly GCF_001604755.1). Lineage (NCBI taxonomy): Eukaryota > Metazoa > Chordata > Aves > Passeriformes > Pipridae > Lepidothrix > Lepidothrix coronata. Next base: position 985,232 of record NW_016690422.1, on the reverse strand, counting down.
ATGAAAAAAGGTAGAGGTTAGTGACAGGTAACAAATAGAAGTGATCAGCAGGTCATTTCCTCTCCTCTCCCCAAAGCGCAGTTTACAGCCTTCTTTTCAGGCATCTCTAATGCAAGAAGAATTTCACTAAGGAACCAGCAGTTTGTTTCAAAGCTCAATCTAACTCATCAACTGGCCCAAGTGCCTGATGTCAGATGAACTGTGGCAATCCGCATTTTTGCACGTTGAGCACAACTCTGAAGAGCTCTGTGCCAACCAGTCAGGAAACAAACTGAACGGGAAGAAAAGCAGTGTGCAAGAAACCTCCCATCTGCCAGGGGCTTCCAGGCCCACAAGGACACAAAGGAAGCTGCTTTGCTGCTGCAGAGTTAAGAACAGGAGGGCACCTGCTGTGAGTGGTGTTCCAGGAACAATGGCATTCTGTGGCTGTGGTCTGTAAGCCAAGAGTGTGAGTCACTCCTCAGTCACACCTCACCTGGCTGAGGACTATGAGCATCAGTTCTCCCTCCCCCTGCTCATGTCCTGCTTAATATAAGTGCCTGTCCAAAAGTAGAGATAGCATAGAGAGCATCATTCTTACTAAAGGACAGCTACTGCCTTTGACAGATGCATTCCACCAGAGCAACAGTGAATCACAGAGAAGCCTTTTAAAGGTAAGTGGAACTGCCACCCCCCTCACCACCTCCAAAATTCAGGGAAAACACAAAGGACCAAAGAACACTGAATTCCTTAAAAGCACTCCACCATACAGCTGCTGTAGAGCAAGGACTATTTTTTTTTCAAAGCAGAAACTTCTAGGAAAGATGGACATTGAAAGACATTTTAGAATTGTTTTCATAGGAAAAAAGATATCCAGACTCGGAAGAGCTGCTGATTTAAGTTCAGATGTAATTTTATGTCACTTAAATTTAGTCTTTGTAAGTAGCTCTACTTGATTGATTTTTACTTCTTTCTGAATGCAAGCAGTCAGCTCACAGGTCAGCAGACACAGGTAGTGTGGCATCAAGGGCTGGTGTTGACAGGGGTGGAGGCAGCAATTAAGGACTTTAATTTGCTATACATCAACAAAAACAAGTATTGATGAGAAAATACATCACTACTATATTTTTTCAATATTATCTTGCTTTCCTGTGCTAATGTCCACACCACTCAGTCTCCATGTGGTGCTTCCCCAGCAGAGTGTGACATGCTGGTGGGATGCCTTGAACAGATAAAGGCCTCTCCACAGCTTGTATTGACTGAAGCTGCACAAGAGACACTGGAGATAAGCAGTTCTGAGTCCAGTGGGCAGGGAACTGTTCAGAGAGTGGAGCAAAAACATGCCTGAACTCCCAGAGGGCCACGAGTGGTCACAAATCGAAGCAGAGTTGAGTTACATTTTCAGCCACAGCAAAGAAGTGACTTTGAGCAAAAGCACAAAACAAACTAAAAAAACCCACATTTACAGCAAAGCCATTTGGGCAGAAAAAAACCCCAACTTCTCAGCTGCTCCTCCAGCGCTTGAGAGCACTTAAAATCCTGCCCAGACGTTCCAGAGACCCTCAGAAATCCCAAAAGCCTGAATGGAAACAACATCCTCAAACCCACGACAGAAAGCTCTTCCACTGCTCGAACCAGCACCTGCCAGAAGGAAAGGGATTTCCTGCAGAGAGGAGAGAACCACCACAACTTTGGGGTTGTGAGGAGCTAAAGCACAGCTATGGGGCTACAGGAAAAAAAAGAGCAAAGAAAGGAAGTAGTTTCTGGTAGAGCAGCAGCCTCTCCCTCCACACCAGCAGTCTCCACTCACTGAGACACAGGCAGACTGTGGAATTCCTCCTGGCTGCCCCACTCCAGCCTGAGCTGCCCAGTTTAAGTAGGTTTTGAGGCCAAAAAGGTGGTGTTTTCATGGCAACATAACTACTAGGCAATAGCAATCTTGCTGTTAAATCCTGGTGGAGTAATGGCAGCTGGAGAGGATTTCCTCTGCTGCTTTGTCAGTAAAACACCAGTTTCCAGTAATATAGGGGTTTTAAGACAGATTTTGCCATTCTGCAGAGTAAAGACCCTGTTTTTATGACTGTCAAAGGTAAACCTGCAGAGCAACTGTTCTTTGAGATGTAGCACAAAGACATGGCTTTCAGAAGAATTAAAGTAACACTCATTTGGCAACCCCAGCATTACATTCCTTCCTACCTGTGAGCTTCCTTCTCCCAACCCCATGCTCATTCCTTCCAGCCACATCCTTTGCTCTTGCCATCACTGAAGTCAATGTTATTAACTTGAAGACTAAAGCAGGGTACATTTTAAGCCCAAACTCCCCAAAACAGAGTCCCTGTCTTAGTTCCAGCATTGACAATGATGATGAAGGTGAGTTTGCCCTGCACAGAAAATAGTCCATAATAAGGCTTGGGAATTTCAAGGCTTCAAATCAACCCTATGAATAATACATTAACATTAAGTAAGAGTATTAATTCCTAAGTTAAGATAGGAGGAAATTGCACCCTGTTCATATAACACACATGGCCACAAAGAACAGTGGCAATACTTACAGGTAATAAAACACACTCACAATTTGAAAACAGCTGCACAAACCACTATTGGAACTGTTTCTCTCAAAGTATTTTTCCTTCTATGGAAATAATTTTGCCTCTGATGGTGATGTCTCTCTGCTAGACAATTGCATTTCAAGGCTTCACGAGCTGAGAGAGGCACCAGCCCTTCTCCCTCACCCACTGCAGCAGCCAGAGCCCCTCTGCAGGGTAGAAAAGGGCTGGTTTTCACTCCACAAAACAGAGGTGACTTCAGGGGGCACAAGCCCCAAGAAGAAGGCCCAGAGAAATGTCAGAAGCACCAGCAGTTTTGGGGAAAACTCAGAGGCCTGTGATGTGTGTTGGGTGGGAGATAAGCAGAGACAACATGGAGCAACCTTGGATGCCCAGATGAGAAGATCCCAGAAATTCACAGTATTAAGCTCAACACAGCCCAGGAGCCCATTCTCCCACAGAAACATGGCAGCATATTTTGGAAGTTTGTACCACATCCAGCCTCCAGAATGCCTGTGGAGAGCACTTTTTAGGGAAAATAACCTTGACATTCAGCAAACCACCTGAGTGATGGGAATGCCCTCCCAGGCTCCCAACACAGATTCATCTCCCCCTCTCCCCCAGTCAAAGATTTTTCTCATCTCCCCCAGTCAAAGATTTTTCTCATCACCCCATTTCTCCTGAGTTAACAATGACACTCAGTGGTCAGGAGGATTCCCTGCAGTCTATACTCATGCTCCAGCATCCAACAGTTAATATTCATTATATACTGCACACAGCAAATGTCCTCTCTGAGTTTCAGGATCCTAAGGCAGGGCTTAAGCTATACAGAAAGATCAGGAAGGAAAGGCTTAAGAAAAAGGTGAAACTGTAACCTCTTTTCCAATTTGTGCAGTGACCTGGGAAAAATTTTCCATTGATCCAAATCCAGGCTATTAAAAAAAAAAAAAAAAAAGCAGACCAGGAGGCAGAGGCAGCTCTAGATCAAATTATTAAATAGAGAACATGTAGTCAGAGCAAGTCACAGTGCTACCAAAGAGATCCAAACCACAAGCTAAAGAGTGAGGTACTTATAATGGGAAACTTTTGTTCTGTTCTCCTCTCCCACCCCCAAGGATGGATGCAAAACAACTGCACAAAGTACAGCTCAAAACTCTGCCTCTGGAGCTTGGTCCTCTTGCTTTCTTGACACAATAGAATTTCTCCTGTGTTTTAGTTCTGATAAGTCACAGTGTGATGGATAACCAGGAGAGGATCAAAAGAAAATGCTATTGTGCGTGGACATGATGAATAATTAGAGTCCATTTCCAAACAGCATTTAATCAGCAGATTTGAAGGACTCCTATGTCTCCAGCATTTGTTGGATGCCTTTCAGTTTTGACCGAGACACAATACAGCTTTCAATGAATTAAATGTTTGATTTACAATGTTCCTGTGCTGAAAGAAAAACAAGCAATTAGATATCACACTTCAGCCACTGTAACGTTTTGTGTATCCTAGATTCTCTTTCTTAGTAATTATCCCCTTCCCTATAGTGCTATGCTTATTATTTTCCAGGAAACAGTCTGACACTTCTTTCAATATATCTGGACTGTAACTTAGGCAAATGCACAAAAAGCAGGAATTATTCTTTCAAATTATTTTACAATGTAAAGCCCAGACAATTAATCTTAAGTGTATTCACACACTGGCAGAATCCTAAGGCATGTATTTTACTCTTTCTAACAATAATAATTCTGTTCTTTTAAGATTGTTCGCTTCTCTAGAACATTAATGTGCCACAAAGAAAAAGCGTTTCCACCTCATTTATTTGCAAAGGGAATTCATTTCAGTCTTAGACAGGGTTCTGTTTTTTCTCTTACCATTGTGGCTTAACTGTTTTCCATCATTCCAGTGAAAGCATCAGTAAGATCTACCTTATTATTAAACATTATTACAGCTGCCAATTCAAGCACTGAAGAGACAGGAAATGCAAGAATTCACATTTGGCTCCCAGCATGTATACATTAAGATACTAACTCTATAATAAGATCTGCCTCCGAGTTCTCTGAATTTTTTATGCTCAGAACTGCACCCACTGAGCATAATTTAGGCTCCCTAAAGGCACCCCTGGCAATGCCAGCATCCTACAGGCACCTTCAGGGACTAACCCGACTGCACTCAGCAGTTGGGAATGTCCACCACGGACTACTGCTGCAGGAACATCAGCAAACAAGACACCAGCATATCAAACAGAGCCCTTAAAATAAGGAACTGAAAAGCATTTGGAAAAGCCATCCTTTAAGCAACTTCCTCAGCATCTCATCAGAAGTCAGTATAATTTGGAGGGGAACTGAACCAGCACAGGGGCTCCCTGCAATGAAGCACCCTGAGGTCACCGTGCAGGGACATCCCATGTGCCATCTAGCCCATGGTAAGAGCTACAGAACACTCAAATACATTTAAGGACAGAATTTTAGGGGCTAAGGTTGAAGAAGTCTCCTCTGGGTTGCACGTACTCAGAATAAACAAGCCCAGTTCAGCACTGAAGAGCAGATTGCAATGCCCTCACAGCCTTTCTTAGCTAAAGGCATTTCATAATTAGCTCCATGTCTTTAAGATGAACAGCAACACAGAAATTAGCACCCTTTAGCCTTGCCCTTCCTCCTTATTTATCATTCTAAATTAAAATGCTCCAGACAGAGGATGCTACCTCCCATAAAACACTAATCAGATTCACTGACAAAAAAAAAATGAATTCTGATTATTAAACAGACATTTAAATTACAACTCAGAAGGACTCCAGCTGCCAAAATAAGAGAACTCAATTTTGCAAAGCTCTGACACAATAACATAAATCCCTGCCAGATTAATCAGCTCGGGAAGCCAGCGAAGTGACCCCAAGTGTGACTGACACCCCCAGAACTCAGCTCCCCTTGAAAGACTCCTGCAGGACTGGCACCAGTCAGGAATTACACTTAGAGAGGAGCTCAGCTTTTAACAAACATTCACTGGTGGAATGCCCTGCCCATAAACCCACTGCCTCAGTGACACAGGACATAGCAGCCAAGAAGGTCACTTTATTTACATGGCAAGTGCTGAGCATTTAATTAAGCTGCAAGACCATCCTATGCAGTAATTACAGGCTACTTGCCAGCTAATTATTTCTTCCCTTTCCCCATCCTCAAGCCTGCAGCTGCTACATAACAGTGATCACACTCTGACTTTATTCAAACAACCTACAGTAAACACACAGTTAACCAAGAAGTCCAGTTAGTAAATAATAGCTGCTATAAATATTAATAGCAGCTATATTTGCATATTGCTGGGAAAATTATTTACTTACTAAGACCTAGGGGGCTGTTGGAAAGCAAATGAAGGTTTGTCAGAGATTAAACTCATTACAGGACTTCCTTAGCCAAGGTAACCCAGCAAATAGTTGCCTCAAGCTCCAAAACCTCCTGTGCAGGTATTCCATGATGTGCCAGATCTTGGGGAACCCACACCTCAGCCAGGTGATTACAACAGAAAAACCCAACCTTCAGAACAATAGAAGCAGGAATGCTCCTAAATCTCCTGATCTCTTCCCCCACCAGCCCTGATGCACAACAGAGCTTTTATCCAAAGCCCAAGCTCCACCATACAACCAGGATGTGGGGGGAAATTCTCTCCCACACCACCTTTTTCAGAGGCCCAATTCATGCCCTGAAAATATATCAAATTTAACCCCCTCCCTTCTAAATTATTTTTGAAGGCTGCATTTTGGGATCTTGCGTCACATCCGAGCGAAAATAAAGGATAAGCAGAAAATAAGAGATCATCAAAATAGGAACTGTAAGTGCTGAAGAGGTAAGAAAGGCATATTTTGTAACAGGATAATAAAAAGAATTTATTCCTGACATTTTAACTGGAGAAAACAAAGCACTTCACAACAGTGATAAACATTATAATTCTGTTTACAGCAAAGAGACTGAGGCACAGCAAAGAATTTATCCAAAATCCCACAAGGCAGTAACAGCATCAAGAATTGCATCAACCTCCCAGCAGCGACTCCGGTGCTCCCACCCAACCCTGCCTCATCCAAGGACATCAAACAGCTGAGAGGCGACTAGAAAAACTGAAACACGGGGAATGAGGAGGCATAAAAGGGAGATTTGTATTGTTCAGTTACCCTGCATGACACTGAGCTCTGCCAGCTTTAAATAACTGCAGTAGGTACGTCTTCATCAGAGCTATTCAGAACAAGATGAATCAAGCCCAAGAAGTGCCTTTTTCCTGCCCTCATTTTCAGTGCAAGTTACCTGAGCAGTCACACTGACGCACACACTGACCCTGCAAGTGGTGGAACTTCATGGGTGAGTTTTGTGCCAGACCTCTGTGTTTTTCCCTGGGCTATAACTACACCAAGACAATGACTACAGCTCTCAAAGTCATCCCTATTGAGACAGAACTGGGCAAGGATTTGTCCAAACTCTAACTCTTAGATGTTCATGTTAGATACAAAAGGTATCCCTCTTCGTATGAAAAATCTCGTTGCTATAGATGGAAAAAAAAAAATATCCTATTTTTCTGGTTTCTATCAACCAAGGTCTCTTTTTGAAGTAAAGTGTTGAAAAGAGACACTTTTCAGCCAAATGCTACAAAAGCTCATATTTGGCAAAGAACATCCTGCTCTTAGTTCTCTGAGAAGCTACAAGGGGTTGGGGATATGGATTGTCTTTAAAAGTAAAAACATCCATCAGAAATCAACAGCCCACATTCAGGTAAGTGCCACGTGCTGTCACCCCACAGCAATGCACTGGGAAGGAGAGTGGGACAGAGATGGGCTGGAGGTGGCACTCACTGCAGGTTCATAGCACATCCAGGCAGGACACTCACTTGTCTGAGGTCCAGAGCATGGCCTTGGTTACAAAAAATTCAACTTCTTCTCCATAGGCAACAATCTGTCCTTCAGTCTCTTCTTTTCAGTGCAGCAATGTGGCCATTTAAAAAAACTAAATAAAATATATATATATATATGCAAGACCATCTAAGCATTAAAAGCTCTTTGTTTTGACACACAAACACAAAGCTGTGTGGAGCACTGCAAGCTTACACCTATCCAGAATCCCACACAGCCAAAGCACCCTCGGGCAGGTCAGGGGTGTCCTGCCAGCCAATGTCACCGAGGAGTCAAACACTGACACCCTCACAAACAAGTGACTCATCTCCCAGGCATCGCTGAGCTCCAGTTGCTCCAACATCATCACCCCAGAGCCTGCCAGAACATGTGAACTGGCTCGATACAAAGATGATTTCAAGACATTTCTGAACCATCCAAGACTGCTTGCACACCCAGAAGCTCAGTGAAGTATCACTTTACTTTTTCCTTGGGATCACACTGATTAAACTGTCTAATCCCACCCAAGGGAAAAGCTGTTCACACGAGTGGTTCCAGCCGTGGCAACTGCCCAGATGATTATTTCACTGGGGCACTGAGACCATCTGGATGCTGAAGATGTGGTCCAGGCTGACCCAAATTTGGCAGCACGTCCAGCTGCCACAAACCTTCCCCAGCTCAGCTTCCTCGAGACACTGGCAGCGTCCCCACGGTTTTGTCACATCCAGGTCTGGGCTGATCATTCCTGGACACCCTTCCCCTGTCACACAAACTTAATGCCAGGTTTTTTGTAATTTGTAGGAAAAAAAATCTCTAGTGGGATTGCAGGGATTTGAGGCAACAAGTACAATTCAGTGAGGAAGCAAACATGGGCACAGCTTTATGGCCAAAACAGTGACAGCTTTTGCTGTGGAACAACCATTAAGCCCAGAAAGAGTTAATTACAGCTGAACTTCCTCACTGCCTCAAACCTGTAAAGTAAATAACAGACTTTGTGCACTGAGGCATCTCCTGTTACCAGCCTGGAGGGGATTTATATCCTTGAGTTAAGCCATAAGAAGACATGCTTATGTAAAAGAACAGTGTACATGGCCCCAAAGGGCTGCAGGCACTGCTCTAATGCTTCATAAAATTCCAGGCTATGGGGCACTTAGTATTTACACTCTCCTACTCACTACTTTCAAGACTTCCTGGGATTTTAGCATAGCACTGTTGCATTGTCATTAAAAAAAAATCCAAATGTCATTTCTTGCCATGTTGGCAGGTGACTTCATTACTTTGTCCAAACTAAAAAGCAATAACGTGTCATGTTCCTGTTCATTGCCTTTGTCATCTATATGAAATTTGTTTTGTTAAATAAGGGCTGAAAACCACTGCAATCCAGAAGTGGCTGCAGGGCCAACCTCACAGCCACCTGATGTGCCCTCGTTGCCCTGGGATGTGTTGTCATTTCACTGATTCAGACAAGCAGAAAGCACAAGGCGTAGCTGCTGCAGCACCTCAGGCTCCAAAAACCTGCAGCTCCTCCTGGGCAAAGTGCTCCTGGCTGCTGATCCACCAGTGCTGGCTCCCAGAGCACCCACCAAAACACCTCACACAACGTCTTCTTGTGGTTAAGATGGACTGAATTTGGAAACAATGTGCTTTCAAATGAATCTATGTAGCCCAGTAAAACACTGATGTTATTAGGGCAGCTGCATAACAGACCAAGAACCTCGATTTTAACATTGATGGGGGTCAAGCTTCAGGGTATTTTACCTCTGCAACTGTTCAGTCTTTGACCTCTGAACCCAGTTTTCTCTCTAAATCCCACAACTCTTGTGCTATACAGAGATAAATGACCAAAATAACAGATCTGGAGACCTTGTCTTGGCCATCACCCAGCAAGGGATGAACAAGGGGCACCTGCTCTGCCTCAAGCATCCCCCCTGCCCTTGGCTGTCCCAGGGCCAGGTTCAGCAGCATCCACGTGGCAGCAAGCCCAGATCAGCTCCACATTTACAAACCCACATCAGTCATCTGGGGAAGGATCTCCAAGGGCTAAATGTCATGATGAAAAAGTCTTTGGTATTCATCCAAAACCAAAACAAATCGGTCTCACTCAAGCCAGGACACCTCACCCTTGAATTCCCTCCAGGCAAGATCAGCAGCAGATGACAGTGTCATGCCTTATAAATGTCACAGAGCAGGGCCAAAACTGCTCCTGCCTTCACTGAGGGAAGAGAGGCTGTTGTGCTCCTCTGCCCTGGCCTCCCGTGTTACACAAACCAGGGAGCTCACCAGGAGTCACTCCAGGTGAAAACTGTCAGGAATTATCCCTTTGCTACTCCAAAAAGCTTATTTTTCCAAGCTGCTTTCCTTTGGAAAAGGTTGCTTTATTCATACCAATTAAGCATTCTTTTTTGCATCCCTCTGGAGTTTCAAAAACCAGCATTTAATGCTGATGGGAGAGAGGATAAAAGAGTCAGGATTTTTTAATCGTGTCTTGGCTGAAGAGCCCAAAAAATGAACTGCTAGAACACCTGTGGCTTTAGGATATTCCTCTGCAGTGGGAGGGTTGTAGTTGGAGTGGCACAGCTGAAGAAGGAAACCTGCAGTCTGTCTGGGCAAGCAGGAACAGATCAACAAGCCAGGGTGGAACCCCATCATGTGATGGGACAATCCACTTCCAGACACTGGAGAAGAACTGGATGACCTCAGCAGTCCCTTCCAACTTTACCCACGCTGTGAAATCCTTTCTGCTGCTCTTCAGGTGCTCTCCAGCTGACCTGAGACCCCTCTCCAGGCATCTCTTACTGGCACTGGCATCAAACTAGTAGGAGTGGGATGGATTAAGGTTCCTGTTCCCTGGCAACTTCAAATTAAAGTCCTCTTAGTGTGTTAATTAAAAAAGGTGATATGTGTTTTTAAATGAAAACCACAGGGAAACTGTGCAGGGTACCTTTTTTTTTTTAAAGGTCTGAAGCCAATCAAAATTACATCCTTTATAAATGCACATGACTCATTCAGGCATCTTTGTTGAAATGGTGGATTTCTTTCCACTAATTTAATAGCTGAATGAGTTTATCATGAAAAAAAACAAACCACCATCATTGATATTCACACAGAGAAACAGAGAGATTTCATAAAGTCTACTTGCATTTGACATTTCTCACAGCTTCAAACGATGAGTACTCATTCCATGGGACTGTTTGTTCCTGGAAAATGCAGCCCCAGCTCAACTTCATCTATCAGTTCGTCTAGAACAAACATTTTGTACTTGCAAACAACATCCTAATTGGCTAAATGAAAAAAGCAGAACATTCACTCCACATAATTGATGGGGATGCATTTTCTGTTCCTCCTACCACATTTCCAAGGATGTACAGTAGGATGAGGAAAAAAATACTTGAACACATCAATAAATCCCAAAGTAGTCACAGTTTTCATGCCTGGATCTTCACCCAGGTACTGATGAAACCTGACTTTTCTTCTGGCATGAGCAGAGTACGTGTCTAGACGGACCCAGGCTGTGAATCAGAGCACTGTCACTGGACTCGTGGGACTCTCCAAACTGAGTTATGATTTAATGCACATCTTTGACTTCACGCCTGCTCCTTAACCCTTGAACATTTTTGTCATGCAAGCCACAGCATGACGCACATTTCTGTATTAAAACTCCACATCTCTTCAACGCTCCAGGCAAGCCTCTGAAAATTTGCTTGAATTCAGAATTTTCAGCCTGCGAATGAGTTTCCAGTGATGAGGGCAAAAATCATTCTCTTGTCACACCAGAATTTCTAGGTAGCTCCTATTTACTCACATCTCCCAGCAGAAGTCAAAGATGTTTGAATTAGGGGTTGTTTTTTTTTTAAGGATTGGCAGAAGGTACAAAGTGTCATTATTAAGCAGCAAAATTAATTAAAGTTCAACAGGCTGGAAAATAATTTTAGATTTCCAGTGCAAAAATGTTAATTCCCAAAAGATCTCATTTCTCAGTCCTGTCCTGGCTTCTTTGCACCAAAATCACCAAGGGTGGAAGCATTTACAGTATGCACTTCAAAGTGAAAAGAAGTGCTGAGGAGGAGTCCCAAGCAGTCAAGCACATGAACCAAGAGGTCTCATTCAAAATGGGTCTAACAGTGGGAGACCCCTCATTCTGCCTAAGTTAGTGACAACTCATGCAACTGAGAGACCCCTCAATTTTAGTTTAAAGCTATTCAGTGCAAAAAGAAAGAGCCTTTTCACAGCCCAAGTTACACAACTATTCTGTTTTCAAATAAAAAAATTACATTAAAATTAGACTTCCCTGCCTGGAAGTGTTTTCTGTCCCTTGCCTCGTCTTTTCAGCAGACCTTGGGATGCTTCATTGGACTGGGACAGGTCAAGAAGCTTTCTCCATCACCACCTGCCACTTGCCACTCCCTGGCCTATGCAGGAACCAACTGAGACACAAAGTTATTCCCAGAGCTCCCAATCCCTGGGGCAGCACCACTGATGGAAGTGTCCTTGGGGCCAACTCATCCATCTGACAGAGCAACTGGAGGTGGTTTAATGGAACCAGACAGGGACAGGGCCATTTGGAGCCTTCTTTCTTCTTCCCTCCACATTTCACCTTGGTTTTTGTCTCTGCCACACACCCAATTCCCTGATTAATTATGCAAGACTGACACAGAGCCCTCTGTTTCTGACACTCTCATCACTTTTTTATATACATATATAAAGCACTCTCCAACTTTCTCCCCCTCTCTGGTATGTCAAACATTCATATAATTTATTAATCCCTTCAAAGTACAGCCTCCAAGAGCCTATTCTTGTGTTTATGTTGAAGCACCAAAGCTGCCAAATCCACAGAGCACCAGTGTCCAAACTAGCAGCTATTTTGGCAGTGTACAGAACTACATGTGATGCATCCAGCACAACAGCAAAAGCTCCAGCAGCTTTTTCTGATCTTTTTGGAATGGAACAGGAGGTATTTTTCTTAAGTGCAAAGCATTTAATATTGTAACAGCCGCTAAACTCATTAAACCAGCCCAGACAATGATCACATCATTATCATAATTCCATTTAAAGCACTTGCCTCCTGTAAGAGGACCCACACAACACAATCATTAGAGCTTTTTTCTGGCATTTAGCATCCTTATTTGTTGTGAGGGCGAGAAGTGAATTGAAGCTTCCTCATTTTTCTTTGATTAAGACCTCAATTAGGAAATCAATGACTTACTGAGGCTGCCACAATATTTCAATGTCCCCATTTTTCCACTGAAGACCACAAAAACTTCACTGGACTTCAAAAGCTGAGCAAATTGACCTCCTTGCTTGTGAGCCAGCAACAACAATGACTTTACTAATCACCTCCGTCCTGTTCAGAATAAAATTCATGAATCTGATGAGCTGTGGGTGTTTTGCAAGTGCAGTAAGAGAATACTCACATGGTTTCTATGGAATGCAAATGCAACACCTGAGAAGAGATAATCCCTTGCCACATCTCAAACCTGCAGGCCTGCAGGAAGGCAAAAATATTCCCTACAGAGCAGCATGGAAAAGAAACTCATTGTGAAAATCCCATTATACAGCCCTAAGCTGGAGTGCCAGGAATTCACCCCCGGTGCTGCTGCCCTGCAGGGAAGAAGCTGCTGTGCAGGTGATGACAGAGAAAGATCTTTTCTGACAGTCTGACAGCAGACTAAAGCCACCCAAATCTGAAAAATGACTGCCAGAGAACAGGCTGCTGATCAGATATCCGGTATCAGCTGAACCCTGCATTCATTTCCGACCTAAAAAGACATTAAGTAGCATTTTTTCCATTAAGGACAGTGTGCTCCCATTTTAAAGCTGCCAGGTGAAGGATATCAGTGGATAACTCCATGTCAATGGGAAAAGTAGCTTTCCACAAACCACTGCCTTGCCCAACCATTCACTGTTTCCTGCGATTCATCAAGTGAAACTGCGAGGCAGAAGGTTTTAAACAAAGATGTGGCAGTAAATACTTTCTACCCACAGTTGTGTAATTCAACTAGGGAAGGGTCTGTCCCAGCATGACGTGGCCAAGAGCCAGTAAGGAGCCAACACTGCCCGTGCCCACATCTTCCCCTCTCTGATGATCGCTGTGCAGTGATCTTCTTCTCTCTTACTCTTGAAGATCCACACAAGAAAAGCAGTATCAGCTTGATGCCATTTCCTCAGGATCCTACAGCAGTAAATCCAGAAACAGCATGAACTTTATCAATAGAAGATCTCCCAATTTTCAATCTTCTTGATTTGTCTCACACTAGTGATTTTTCTTTCCTCTCACACAAGAGTCAGGGCAAGAATTAAAGGCTACAGCCAGAGATAACATGGCTCACATCAGCTCACATCATCCCTGACAGAGGAAAAGCTGACAAGCTGTCCTGCACATCTCTGTAACACATCCCATGAGCTGCAGGAAGGCACGTGGGCAAATGGTTTTGAATGTCATCAGGAGCTGGAACAAGCCTTAATCACATGTACATGGCTACATTTCTCTGATTTCAGACTATGGAGCAGGCTGACACAGAAGATCCAAGAAATAGCATGGAAAGGAATGCAAATAGTAAGCTGGACAGGCACTGGGAGCAGCATGACTGAAGGGCTAAGGAAGAAATGCAGTCCTAAAACCAGGAGAAAACACTAAGCAAAGAAACAAATAAAATCTATACTGTTAGAGTAAACAAGTACTTCAAATGTTGCCAAAAGCCATAAATCACAATCCCAGAATGGTTTGGGTTGGAAGGGACCTTAAAGATCATCCCCTTCCACGCCCCTGCCATGGGCAGGGACACCTTTCACTAGACCAGGCTTCTCCAAGCCCTGTCCAACCTGGCCTTGGACGTTTCCAGGGATGGGGATCTCCATTTGCAATGGTCCTGCAGCTCCTGTGTCAGGGTTCTCCTTCCCACCCACCAGAGAATCCAAAGGGAGCGAGTCCCTGCCTTGTGCCTTCTGCTGCAGCAAACTCCTCCTCAAGTTTTCCCACAGCTGGGGGAATTCCTAACACCTCCATCCTTTGTAGATACCTGCAAGCCTGGTAAAATCATGGACTCACACCTTTCCCCCCCCTCCATGGGTCCCATAACTGGGTTTTCCTCAATTGCTGTTTATATTTACAAACTTTGGATTTCTGAGGTTTATTTGCTTCAGCTGAAATTGGCCAAGGAACTCAAAATTAATGGGGGGAACTGTCAGAAAAGCTGATGTGCACAGAGCAGGTGATCATAAGGGGTTAACTTTCTTATAAAAAATGGCTAAAATGTGCCATTTTTCTGGCCATTGTGAGAACGCGTTATTTCGAGGAGGAGATGCACGATTAATGATCAGAACACTTTGATATTGTACATTCTGGTTCTTTTCCTTCTGGGCTGCAAGTCTGGATAGCTTCAGACAGAGAAAGTGAAAACTGTGATAACAAGTAATCTGTCCTGGGTGTGCTGCTTCCTGCCCGTGCCAGCAGCTGGGAGCATCTGCTGCCAGAGAAATTCTTCTATTAATTTTTTTTTTGTTTGTTATGAATCAGACCCTCTAAGCTCCTTCCAGAATACACAGATTTCTATTTTGCAACACTTCTCACTGAGGAGTCTTCCCCCCATCCCATCCCTCCATTCCAGCTGTAAATTTGAAGGCTGTGTTTAGTTATAGTGGGACTGTCAGCAACAGGGAAACACAGACTGTGCTGGATCATCTGCAACTTAAAAGGACCAGAAAAAAGAATTACTGCTACCTCTCCATACCCTCTACTAAGATATTTTTGTACTAAAATTATGATAAGAACAAAAATTACACTGAAAGCAGCTCAGGCACCAGAGAAATGTGGGAGTTTGTTGCCTCATTACGACTAGATGAACATTTATGCAGCAACCATGATATGCATCAGTGTCAGCAGCAACAGGGGGACTTTTAAGGGAATCAGGACTTGCTGCAAAAGAAATTATGTTGTCTTAGATGAGGAACATGGAAAGGCTTTGCAGGGCATTTTACAGGCGTATCCCCACACCTTGGTGCTCCTGCTTGGGTCTGTCCTACCCTAAATGGGGTTAGATGGTCTTCACCCAGAGCCTGAAGTTTCCCAGGGGAAAAGCACTTGCACCAGAATTGCACACAGAGATTCTGGGTTTTCTGCACAGAAAAAGGGATGGAATGCTTTTCCTCCAGGTGCAGAGTGAATTTTAATGCAGGAGTGAAGTGCTGAGCTGGGTAACTCCTGTTGGCTTCCCTTCAAGATCCTTCCAGAACGGATTAATTTTTAAAAGATGTTTCTCTCCCTGAACAGCAGTCTAAAAGGAGTGGGAGAGAGGAAAGAAGATGAATTAAAAGCAAAAGAACCTAAGGCACAGCTCCTGCTCTCCACAGGAACAGCTCTGCAGTGGATGGAGGCCATCAGTGTCCTCAGGGATGGAAAGCAAAGCTGGCCCAGTGGCAAATTCCATGGGCTCTTTGCACAGATCTCAAAGCACTCAGAAAAGCAGAGTTTCAGCAAAATATGTGCTTATTGGGCTTTGGTATTTATACAATTCCTTTCTCTGGCCAGACAGAGAATCTTGTCTTAATAGTATCCCATTGGAGCTCCTCAAAACACAGCACACACTCACTGACATTGAACTGACAATCTAATGATGTAGTAAAGCAAAACAGCTGCTTCTCACCAATCGGGGACTGCTGACAATCCTCACTATTAGCCTTAAATTGTTGATGACTGATCTGAAATGCCTATTTAAACGAGGAATTTTTAAATGTCAATGCTGCACATTTTTCTGATTAATTTAGCCCTTTAAATTTGGACTAGCCGAAAACACACACTTTCAGACTTAATCAGCTTCTACTGGTTCTCCTGAACTGGTGGGAGATTGAAAAAAAAAAAAAATAAAAAATCCAATATTTTAATTTTCCTAAAGAGAGTTTTATTTTGAAATTTTGGTCTCAGTATCATGATTTCTTGATCATGATCAAGAAATGTCATCAGATGAAAATGATTTTGTGCAAACTAATTACTCTGAAAAATTCACATGGAAAGCTCAGGTGGAAATTCAAGCTGCAAAAATACTTATATTTTTCTAAGCAAACATTTCCTCACAGAAAACAGATTCTCCAGTGAATTTTCAGAATTACTTTCAAAATCTTTCAAGTCTGCCACCTAAAAACAAGAACACCAAAATCTCTAGACAGTTTTTTTTGACATTTGGGCATTGATTCACTCAGACAAATAGTGGCATATACCAAACTTATTGATCCTGTCACTATATTAAAAGCTGCTACACGGCAAAAAGACTAATCCAGGCCAAGTTTGAAGTGTGAATTGCAAGTAAACCGGAGGAGATTTCCTCACAAGAACCAAATGGTTAAATCTACTCCTCCACTTAACAAAAATCAGATTAAAACCAACAACACTGCAGTATAATTTCTGTCTTCATTCACAGTCTTTATCTGACCAGCACAGAGACAATTTAACCCATTTCCCAGGAATCTTGCTGCCTGGCATGGGAATATAAGAAGTCATTTAGACTCTTTCAGCTGTTAAAAAGAGAACATGTCCATCAAAAACATAGTCCATTAGGTCAGAGAGAGAATTGGATTTAAGAGATAATCGTTGTATTGGTGTGTTATGCTTGTAAGTATTCCCACTACAAACAGCAGCCCTTTAAACAAACAAACAGTGAGGATTACACGTGTCATTGCAGTTATTCTCACAGTGAATTTCATGCTGTAGCACGTCCTAATGAAGGATTAATGAGCACAAACAACCATAGGGTGCCACCTTGCCCCAAGCCCACCCAATGTCCTCAGACAGACCTGGCCCAGTCTATCCCAAAACCTGAAATTTAATTCTTGGCCTCATCTGCACTAGAAAAGCTTTGCCACTGCTGTTTTAAATACCCAGCCATCTCCAGCCCTGCAGAGACAGCACATGGCTGTAAGTGATGACTTAGACCAGGGTGTCAAATAAAACCATCAGCCTCCCAAAATTACTTTTGCCACTGCAGCCACAGGGAGGGTTCTGGGATCCCCTGCACTTCCAACTCCCAAGAGATGCACTTACACCAAATTTCACTCCCAGTAAAGTTGGCAAGCTCCTGGCATGACTTCTTCATCCCCTTTCAAGATTTCCTACCACAGCAACCCTACCTGCCCTCGGCACACCCACCTCCAGTCCCACCTCTGCAGGAGGCTGTGGCTGTGCTGCTGGCAGGGACCTTCCTCTGCCAGGTTCTCTCACTACTCCACCATGATAAAAGGAGAACCAAAAACGAGAAATTAAGCAATTCTTTGTTGCTTTTCCCAATTACTGTGATAAATGCCAGAGGGGAGAGATTAAAAACAAATATCCATGTCCCATCACAACACATCCTCCTCCCTCCCCAGAAGTCTCCACTTTGATGATCACGTAATATTTCTTGACCCTGATGTCTAGAAATAACACCTAACATCCATTTCCAGAATACCTGTATAAATTCCAAGTACAGCACACATGCACCCATCAAGGACAGAGAATTAAAAATATATCCATATAATCTGAAGCAGATTAAAGATCTTCACACCCTCAGCTGCATCAGTGGTGGCGACCAGGTACCAGTTCATGTATTTATGTGCAGCAATAGTGCAGAGCTCTCTGCACTCAGACCTTCAAAAGCATTAGCACAGGCTTTTATCCACAAAAATGTGCATTGTGCTTCTTTAAAAAAAAAAAATCCTAAGAAGCCATAAACTAAAATGGATCACATTTCTCAGCAACTGACACCCTCTTTTGCTGACAGGGCTAAAACGATCAGTGCTAACATTTTGTTTCTGCAACACAGCTTCTATTGTCATCACAGTTTGACTCACCAGCACAGAGTATCAGCCTGTAGTTGGCAGTTTTAATTTCCTGCTGGTGCAAACACAGGGCCTTGTTCCAAGCCCACAACTTGTCTACCAATGCAACACGTGAAGTGTCATAAACTTACATTTCAATTAAATAAATAGTCCACGTTCTCTGCTCTCAAGAGCAATGTGATAACCCTGAGTGAAGTCCTCAGTTTTATCACGGTGAAATGCAAAGTAAAATCCAAAATGGTGATGTTACAAATTTCATTTTATTGCTCTCTTTTCACAATATAAGTCAGACAGAAGAAACCTGGAGAAATTTGGGATGGTTGCTAAACTGCTGCATCAACACATTTATTCACATGCTGCTGCCACTGGTGCAATAATACTGCAGGTCTTGTGTTTTAATTGCAACAAAGAAAGTGCCTCAAATTCACCAGCCTGGTAGAACTAACTTGCCAGGAGCTTTTCCCTGCACTAATCAGGAATCAACACCATTTCTCCACAAGAGTAGCTCACAGTGCTAAAGGTTAATTTTTAAAGCAATTGGTTAAATGATTAGAAATTATATGTTAACATCATCAACCTGACACCTCAAAGCCTGGTCTAATTAGCACAGAGAGCAGGCAGAGGGCCAGGGTGGGCAAGATCACCTCCTGATGAACAGAGAGGAGGGACCAGGTTTCTGCAACAGTGAGATGCTCAAGTTTCTTTTATACTTCCAGACATTATCTGGCTTGAGATCTAGCTTGAGCTTTGACAGAATCCTCATGGACTGCAATACAAATGGGTTTGCATGAAGCTTTTCACACCACCTAGAAGCTGGGGATTTGTAACCAGCCCCCCAGGAAAGCTTTCTGCTGTGCTAAAGCAGATATTTCCCTCTTGGTGCTGTTAGGAGGCTTTTCTTGCCTTTAAATTGCAGGATGGAAACAAGATCTGTGCAAGAGAGGCTCTCAGGTTCCAGCTCTGTACACCACACAACATTGGCAGTCCTTGGTTGTGGTGACAAGGTCCCCAAACCATATGGTGGGGCAGGAACAACAGATTAGAGACAGGCTCTTCAGTCTCTAGTCTGGCCTTTGGTGACATGGCCCTGTGAGAAAACCTCCTCTTTTCTCTCTCTCAGTATTGTTTTCTGAGAGACAAATAACATCACTGCAGAAGAAGAAATACTCGTGCTCATATATCAAAAGGCAGAGCACTGAGATGAGGCACTTTTCACACTGCCATGCAACCCACAACTCCTCTGTGCCTACAGCTGCTTGGGGAAACATCACTCCAGCAACCCAGAAAGCACAAAGCACCACCACCAGTTAATGTTCCCTCTAATGATCTGTACAAGTCTGGAAACATCTGGTAGGTTGAGCTTTTTAATCAGGATATCCTCTGGAGAGCTGTGAGCAAAGGAGGTGGGATGGGATTACCCCTTCAAACACCAAGAAAATGAAGGTGTTGTTCCTCCACCTTTTTTTTTTTTACCTCCCACAGGTCTGTCTAAGATTTTGAGCAGTTAAAGAGGTAAACATTTTGTCCTCCAGGGAGGATGAGGTGATATTGAACCAGCAAAAGGCTTTGCCTTTTCTGTAGATTGATTCTACCTATTGATTTTCACAAGTTAAAATCCATTTCCCTGGAGGCCTGTTCACAGGCTAATTAGAACCACTTTCTCCCTCAGTTAAAGCTGCCAGGGAATGGCCATCATGTCTGAGAAGCCACGTGGGAGATGCTTTTTTACATATATTGAACTCATAATCAGCTGCACTGCCTTGGTTTATTCACCTGTTCTGCTGTTTAAAAATGCAGCAGACACAGCACTCAAGTGCCATTGCATGTGCTGCCATCAAATCAGCTCCAGAATCATTTCTCATCTTCTGGAAGATCCTGTTCCATCACAGTCACACTGGGGTTTGACACAGAAATGGAGCAGATCTGCACTCCTGCAGGAACACCCTGGATGCTGGTGCCCGAGCACTGCATCACATAAAGATAAATTCTGTTCAGCAGTGGCTGTAAGGAAAAAAACAGGAGCAAAAGAGGAAGGAGGAACCCCTTTATATTGACAGCAGTGTCATGAGAAGACATGTGAGAGACAAGGAGACTCCTGGAATTTCAGAAAGGATTTTGTACTCCAGAAGAAGTGTCAGTCATTGCAGGGAGGAAGAGGAACACAGAGTGCTGGAGGAAGAAAGCCAAATCCAAAGGACCACGAGAGAAGTGTTATCTCCTTAACATTTATGGTTATTGCTTCTTTTCCTTTCTAATCCTTCTCTCCCAAAAAAGTTTGGCTTTTGCTGGGTTGTTTGCTAATAGACCCCTGTAACAAGGAGCCTTGTTGAAGAGAACTATGAGACTTAAGAGCTTAATTTAATACCTGAGGGGCAATTTTCAGAGAAGGAGGTTAAAGACTGCAAGTCCTGTATTAAAAAAAGCCTCCTGTCAGCTCAGATTGGATTTGGTCTTCAGCATGAACTCCAAGAGAGGTGAGACTCTGCACCCTTAAAAACACATCTCCCTCCCTTGTCTTCCACAAAAAACAACCAAAAGCAATTTCAAACCACCTTTTTTATTTTCCTCCAAACCAAAATTCTTTCTCAAAGCATTCTGAGCGTCAAAGAACATCACAACCAGACAGGCTGGTTCCAAAGTTTTTCCTACAGACTTGTCATGCCCATTAGCTCTGGAAACCTCTGCAGTGATGGAGTGTTGACTCCCAAGACCTGAGGTCTAAGATTCTCCAATTCAGACCACCACAGAGCTCCATCATCTAAGAACAAGCAACTGCAAACTACAGCTTCACTGTTTTGGGGCAGTTTGCCACAAAACCTTAGCAAGGTTTTATGTAGCTTTTTACTGCATTGATTAAAATTTGCAAATGCCCATGTTTCAAGGTTTAAACACTAACATTTCTAGGATTCAGAAAGTCACAGTAAGGCTCTAGTGCATGAAATGTTCATACCTTAGCTAAAATAATCTTAATTTTAACTAATTATAAGAACTTAACTGGTTATCTCAAATTGCTTTGCTCCATAAAATCATGATTGTGCCATAGAACTATTTATATACTGAAGCTACTAGACAGTGGCTGACTTTTTTAATGCCCAGACGTTTTTCCATCAGAAAGATGTGGTTTTAGTAAAAGAAATATTTTTATATGGAAAGCAGAAATTGAAAGGCTACTAAAAACTATATTCTTAATAAATTAACCTTCATGGAAAACTGAATTGACTTCTGTTTTTAATCTGAGAACATAAGCACTCCCTTGGGGGAAAGGGAAGCAGCTTAAAAGGTGAAAGGAGACAAAATCCAGGGAAGGAAAATGGAAAACTCAAAACTTGCAAAGTGGCACTGGAAATTTATAGCAGGCTTTTGTTCAGGAACTGCTCTGGGGAGTGCAGAAGGGGGAAGCAGTTGGTCCAAGCTTACAGAGTGTGTCAGAGGATCAAACCCTGGGAAGGCTCCTCTCCACTGGCAGCAGCCACCAGGAGGAATCAGCTTCAGAACAGCAAAGGTCTGGAGCCAGAAGTGGTTTCTCTTGCTCAGTGCAGGACTGTTGCACATCAAAACCTGTGCTCACAGACTCTGCCACAGTGGCATCACACACATTCCCCCAGCTCTAAACACTCACCTCTGCAAGCTGGGGGACTGAGCTCAAGGTGGTTTCAAACCCCAAAATGAAAAGTGAGGGGACAAAGTGCACTGATACCAAACTTCTAGCCCACATGGACTCCTTAATGCTCAGAGGCAGCAACACAGAAAATAGTCAGACCTGGGCTGCAGTTTCTCCTCACTTCTTTCTCTGTGGGTTCATTTATGCTGGATTTCATCACTGCACTTGGATAACGAGGAGCCAAGCCTTTGGCTCCACTCTAGACTGCATTGCTAAGATTGTTGGTGGGAACAGTCTGCTTCAGAGCAGGGGGGGACCTTGAAAAGCACCAGAACACAGAACACCTCCAGGAGCTGCTGCTGTTTATCCCCTCTCATGGGCTCCAGAACGTACTGGCTCAGTCAACAAGAGGGTGTTACAAGCAACAAGCTTTTCCTGTCAGCCCTGACATCTTTGTGGTATCTGTAACCCAAGCTCAGCCCTCCCTCACTTCTAGAACAAGACTGCAAGAGGGACAGGACAAATGTGTTCCTAAATACCCCTTAACTAATATTAAAATTCAACCTTGTGAGGTCAAAGTCACTCCCAGTGCAAATAAATCAGCCGGATTTCCCTGATTTGCCAGCCAGGGAATTAGAGGACAGTTCTTGTTTGTACACAGCAAAACAGCACAACTATTGAACCACAGTCACTTTTTCCAAGGCAAAACCACACTGATGTCTACATGATGATGATTCTGCCATTCATGGGAGCTCACTCATCCCACATTCCCACATGGCAGTGCTGAGAATAGCTGTAAATCTTGATATCTGTCCCAGAAATTACTACACTTGACAAAGTGCACACTGAAGTGAAAGGATATCATATTTTTCCTCTTTTTCTTAGGATTGTTTTCTGGTTTATCCCTTCCAGGACCAAGTTTCAACAAATCCAAGCATTTCTGACAGTGCAACAGCTCATTTTCCAACCCTGCCCTCAGATTCTTGATGAAGGTTTCTTTACAAGCTCTGTCCTCCCAGCCTTCTCAAGTTTAAAGAATTTGAATGGAGATGTTCAAATTGCAAGGGGATGGAGGGAAAGAAAAATCAAGAGCTATCTGCTCTACCATTTCCTTTCATTCAGAGACACTGCAACACATAATGAATTTTGAGTATCAGTAACATTGCAAAATCCAGCCACCCACTACCAGGCTGCTTAGCACAAATTTGGCACACATTTTTTCCCCTTGCCAAAGTGTTCCTGCAGCAGGCCCCTTAATTGGCAGAAATGCTGCTGCTATTCTGGCTGTAGAACACATTTGAGGGGAACACTTTGTTCCACTGTGTCAAATTTATACTCAGCAAACTCTTCCTTCCTGCTCATGGTGTTCCCTACTCTGGAAAAAGCCACTGACACCAGAGCATCTCCAGCCTTGTTCCTGGCTCATCCATCATCCAAGTGCCACAACTCCACCACACCACCTTTTGTTGAGAGTCTTGAACAAGCATCAGAGCCCTGTTGATGGAATCAGCTGTCCTGAAGTATCTTAATGGGCAGCATGAAACACGCTCAGCACAGGACTTGTGTCACACGGAGGGACAGGAGCTGCATTTGGAGGGTGATCTCCAACCCAGACTTGGGTTTATTTACAACTGCAACACCTGTGTCATTCTTCTGCCCCAGTTTCCTCAATACAAACTGCAAGTAACAAAAATTCCTGTGAAAGGGGCTTCTGGACAGAATTAATGCAGAGTTCGCTCTAATTTTTTCCTTCCCCTCAGCCCATCAGGCCTGGACACTGATGTAACAACCTACTCTACTCCTTATCACAGAGTGGTTTGGGATGGAAGATCATCTCAATCCAACCCCCCTGCCAGGGGCAGGGACACCTTCCACCAGAGCAGGTTGCTCCAAGCCCTGTCCAACTCTTTGTCCAGAAGGAGACCACAAGAGACAGTAACAAAAGCTTTCCTGAAATCCAAAAACATTACACCAGCTAGCTTCCCTTGATCAACCAGGTGGGTCACCTTGTCATAAAAGGAAATAAGGTCCCCATAAGGACAAGGGCAGTTTGATTTGGAAGTGTCCTTTAGATGAATAATTAGACACAGTGACTAAAAAGGCTGCAGGAGGTGTTTGGAATCCAGACTTCTCCAAGGGACAGAATCAAGATTGTTGTTTTTTTTTTTAACTTATGAGAAGTACCCAATAATTCCACTGATGCTCATTATCCCTCCAACAAAGCTAGAAGGCAAAAACTTAAATACCTCAGTCCTAGTACCAGGCTGCAGGCCTTTGCAATGCCCAGCAGAAAAGCACAGTCAAGTACCCCACTCCCAAACTCAGAGCTCTTCCACAAGACCAAAACTTGCATTGAAATGAAAGCAACAGATGTTCATTGCCACAGAAAAAATGTAATTACACAAGTTATAACATTACCATTGATTATATCCAACTTTGGCTTAAAATCATTAACTTTTTATAGCTTGCTTTGTGGGTAAGCACTTTCTATTCCACATGATGTCCCTCTGAATACAAAAGCACTCCCAAGTGAATTTAGCCTAATGAGAGAAGTCTGCAATGACACTTATCATCCATTTATCTTTTGAAAAGAAACAACATAAGTACATTCCCCATACTCACAAATTTGCTTCAAGTTTCTTTCCTGGAGTGAACTTAATCCCAGGCCAGCTCCATTAGCTTCAGCTTTGGTGGTTTTATGTTGGGCTTGGTTGTTCTCTGGGGATTGGTTTGAGATCCACCACCTGCTTGCACCAGAGAGCCATGGGACAGGAATTAGCTCAGAATTAAGGTCAGCTGGGCTCACAAACCAACAAGTGACTCAAAGGGTGAAGGGGCCACATCAATTCAATATATCCACAGGGACACTGCCTCAAGGTGATTGATTATCAGTGATTAATTTGTGTGATGAGCTGGCACAACCTGATACAGGCAAATGCCAGATCTGTCCTTCCCTCTCTCGATGGCAGAGAAGGGAGAGACCTTCCTGCTTGATACATAAATATATAATTCTCCTACTGCATCATCACCCCATTTTCTGAGCCTGGCAGAACACAAACAGCCAGCCTAAGGTCTTTAAGCCAAAAACCTACTGAGGATGCAGAACTATGTTTGGTATCTACAGTAGTCAAATATTTTAACACCCCCATCATTTTACATGTGTACCAATGGGTGAAGAGTACACTTGTGGCTGCTCCTGATTCTACCAACCAGACTGGATTTTGCACAGAGCCATCTAAACTGAATTTCTAGTAAGATGGCTTTTCTTACTTTTTAATATACAGCAAAAAAAAAAAAAATCTTGCTCTTAGGAATAGCAAATTTGCATTTCTCTGTTGAGAAATAACATGATCAAGAGAGCAAATAACACCAGCCTTCCTATTCCTAGTTATTAGGAGGAAAAAAAAAAAGGAGATGCAGTAACTTTAAAGGAAGCACAGAGCCATTCTGCCAAACAAATGTCTTGACTTGAAAAATTAGAATAATTACTGCTCCTCTCTTACCTTTTGATGAAGTCTCGAGTGAGCTTCACATCTAAATCGTCCTATAAATATAATATGGCTTGAGCTCAGACAAGCACCTCAGGAAAACACTGCAAGAGAAGTGCTTGAACTTAGTTTCATTATATAGCACTGAGGATAAATTGGGTTGATTGGTTCCTGAATGAAACCAAATGAGCTGAAATAATGCATTTAAGGTGTCACCAGCTCCAGAAATTAAAGGTGAAGACCCTGAAAATCAGTGAGCCTGATTCCTAAAAGTGAGGTGGAACAAAGTAAGCAGAAGAATGGAAAGTAAAACTTGAACTATCCTGATGCTGAAACTCTCCTGTGGTGCAACAAGTAACCAAGAGAAGTTATAGGTACTTTAAAATAGTAGCAAAGCACGAATGTACTTATTCTTAATAAGTTTCAGCCCATTTCTGGGTTGTGTGGAGTTTGGAGACATTTCTTGTGAGAGCAAATGCATCAGAGCTTAGTGACTACTGAAACACCATGAAAGAATTATTGAAGAAGTGTTCATATACACAACAGAGGCTGCAGGAAAACCCTTCATTCTGTCTCTACCAAACTTTTGACCTGGGAGCTCTTAGAATTCGTGTAAAATAGATTTTTTTTTTCTACTTTATTTCTTAAAATATATATATACATAAAAAATGAGGGGAGAATAATTAGGCATATCCCAGGGACTCCCATATCAGCTGTTGGCAGGACCCAGCCCCTCCATCCCAACCCAGGGAAGCCCAGGGTTAATCCCATCTCTGAAGACAGTCATCAGCTGTCATCCTCACCCCTGTCTGCCAGCCAGGGGACAGGGCAGGCTCCTCTCCAAATGGTTTTGCAGCTGTTTATGGACAAGTGCTGAAACAGGGATTCCAGAGTCCTGGATAAGGAGCCAGATACTGGAGGTGAATGTGCCTAGAGAGCTGCAGACCCTTTTTGGGAACTGTTGGCTTAGGCACTTATGCTACCCCAGACCTCGCTGCCCTGTTCCAACTGCACAACATTTCAGTTCTTAATTATCCCCCTCATTCCTCCTGCTCTTACTCCAGCCCTGGCTTCCCCCTCCTTTCTGCTGGGGACACCAGAGGAGCACCAAGAGCCCAGCACTGCAGATGCTCCTGGGAGTGGGGTGGTTGGGGGACATTCCCAGGAGGGTGTCTCAGCCCTAGTCCTGTCCTGGCCTTCCTGCAGTGTATGACAGAGGTGCCTGATGTGGTGGAGCCCAGTGAGAGTGAGTGGGTGCAGAAACAGAGATGCACCTCCTGCATCACCAGATATCTTACCCAGATCCTGCCCGGCCAAAGCAACTCTTTAATTAGCCTGTTTTTCCATGAAGGAAATAGCTTCCAAGGCAAAACACAATCAAAAGCAAACTCCCAGTGTGACAAAAGTCTGGAAAACACCCCCACAGGCCAAAACCCGGATCTCATGGGAAGTGCTGAGCTGTCCTCAGCCCTCAGGGAGCACAGGACTGCTGTGCAAGGCCTGTCACTGTAAGGGTGACCAGTGACATCTGCATTTCAGTGCCCTGCTTGGCTGCACTCTGCAAGCCTTTCCATCTGCTCATTATCAGAGTGGGCAGCAGCAGCACATTCAGCTAATTCAGCTTGGACTTGGCCCCCCCAGGTCTATAACACAGCTCTAAACTTGCAGCACAAACTTATACTACAGGTGGAATGCACGAAACCCTGTTTCCCTCTCTGGCAGCAGCAACTTTGAATGTTTCTTAAATCAGAAGCATCAAATCCTCTCAGCTTTATGGGGGCTTTGATTCTCTTTCACAGAGTTTCTGAAGATAAAGCAATAGAAGATATCCTGCCAGAGCCAAACAGCTTCAGACTGCACAAAGACAGACGGGGTTTCCATCAGCCTACCTGGATTGCCTGGCTGGATAAAGCCTGAGTAAACCCCTCAACCTCACAGAGTAAAACTTAATAAATTTGCACATTTTGTGATGGTTAAGAAGCAACTCCCCCCAGTGTGAACGGCTGGAAGCATTAATGTGAGCTAATACAAAAGCAGTCAAATAGATTATAATGATTGCCACTCAGTCAGCAGGAGCTGTGTAACATGAATAAGGAACACATTAAATCTGTTCCAAATAATTGGCACAGTGTGTTTATATAGGGCTAGAGTTGCATATTAAAACACACCTGATTTATTCTTCATAAGCAATGAGTATTTACTACATCTGTGATAGCTGTATAGATTCAGATGTCATTTCTTAAAATGATTAATTGGTATTTAATTAGCATGCATTACCATATCAGTTATATACAGCCTAGTTGGGAATGCAAATATAATTCTAATAATTACATAACTGGTTATGCTTTCAAGAGCCTACTACATAATGCAGTGCAGATAGCTTCCCTTGGCAGAGAAACACAAACAGAGTAACATTTAAAAAATGGCTAAATCCTCTTTTCAAAATGGAATTTGATCTAAATCAAGAATTCTTGGGCTTTCTGGTGCTCCAGTGCAAACTTTATGTGCTGCTGCCTTTCCCAAACCTCCTGAGCACTTCTGTTCCTGCTCGTGGGTTGTTGGTGCTGTAGCTCAAGCTGATCCCACGAGGATCCAAGGCAGGATTCCTCCCCCAAGCACTCCTGTCAGTGCTGTCCAGATGGGCACGTGCAGCCTGGGGCAGGTGGGACCATCCATCCATCCCACCCCGGGCTCAAACACTTCCTTGGGCATTTGCCTTTCTGCTCACTCCCCTCTGGGTCTGGGTCACAGCAGTGGCCATGAAGAGCTGGGATCCCTGCAGCAGATTTAACTGTGACAGCACATAACAGGGGGGTTCACAGCTGACAGCCCAAGCAGGAGGAACTAACACCAGTCAGGACATGCTGCTGACAAGATCATTGTGATAATGTTTGACCCCTTTCCTCCCCTGTCAGCGGCAGCTCCTTTTTCAGCCACTTTCTGCGATAAATACACAAACCTCCACCCAGGGGGAGCTTGCCTGATGAGCCTGAGCACTGAGTAAGGAGCTGGGAGCTGCAGAGGGGCACTGGAGGGTTGCACTCTGCACTTGTTTTACAGCTTGGACCCTCAAAACTGTTCCAGTGCCTAAATCCCAGTGATTTTAAATCAAATTTGTGACCCTACATCTCTAAGTCCTTTTAAAAGAATAAGATATAGGTTTTTTAAAGCACATGCAGCAGCTTAGACAGACTTTTGCCTTGGCATCTTTCTAGGAGTAATGGAATTCCCTCTCTGAGGACTATCATCACAGGGTTTGAAGAGGCTCTTTCCTTCACCAAGATAGGCCTTTCTTTCACTACTTGCAAAGCAGAAGCTTCTTTCAAAAGCTGAATTGATATGTGAGGCTCTGGAGGTGTGTCTTTGAATCTCAGCTGAGTAGCAGTGCTGTGACACCTCAAGGACTGAGCAGAGGTGGCACCTCCAGCCGAGGTGCCCCCACAACTGCCAGACACGAGTCAACATCTCAGCACTTCCCTGGGACACAAACATTCCCACAGTCTCCTTCCCTCCAGTGGTGTGCTAATTCAAAGTGTCAGTGCAGAGAACAACCCTGGGGCCACTGGCAACATGAAGATTAGGAGAATCGAGTAATAACAGTCAGTGCTTGCATTCATCACTTTACCAGTATCTAAGAAGAGTCTTGAAAGCCCACCCTGAATCCCAGTGGGTCTGTCAGATACTCTCCTACCTTCTTTCAATTCCATGTTCCCAACAGGGAGATGATTCTGAACAGGTTAAGAAGGGGTGGGGGGAACAAAGAGCTCTTTGGAAAGTGAAGAATAACACATTTTCTGCTCTTTCTCCCACCTGGGGAAGATGCTCCAGCCCACAGCTCATCAGCCTGAATCCTGAAAGAGAAAAGCTGATTATACCCCATAGCAGAGAACCTGTCTTTTACCTGTTTCTCATCCACACTAGCTGGGGTACAATGTAGGGCTCTTTTTCAGCAAGCAAATCTCCCCTGGTGCTGACAGGTAAAACTGCTGGTGTCCCCACACATCCACCCTCTGAGCTCTGAGGAAGGCAGAAAAATCCCGGCCCCTTTTCTGCACTTCAGCAGAAAAATCCACCCCCTAATTGGTGGCTGTGATGAAAACCCATCAGGTCCAACTCTTTACTCCAACACCACCTCCAATCCTTTCTTTCCAAAGTCCCACACCTCACACACACAGGCTGGTTTTGCAGACCTCGAGACATTTCTATTTCTACCTGTTGCTCAGGGTACACGAACTCTCCTGCAACACTTGGTAAGACTAAGCAACCATCCTGCAATTCTCTTAACGAGATGAATGCACTTGCTGTGTCCCTACCAGAAGCTACAAACACAAATTTCTGTACATTAGGCCAAAGACACACAACCTCCTCTCACCCTCCGTGTTTGGGTGTGAGTTTGCAGCTCTGTGAGAGGAGGAGGGTCCCGGAGCCGCAGGTCTCAGTGTGCCCCACAGCATCCTGCAGCTGCAGTTCATGGGGGGAAAAAGGCTGCATTTGTCACCCTGATAAAAACAAGCCCGAGATGTGGCATTTTCCCTGAGTTCAGTGACTCCCCGTGCAGAGCTCCCCCTCTCCTGAGCAGCCCTTTCTCCGGATCACTTCTCCTCCCACCAGCAGGAACAAAAAGCCCGAAGCTATTCAGCTGCACTGACCAGACTCCCCTCCCCGGACTCTGTGAGAGTGATGTTTATCTTTCATTTCTCCTGTTGAGCCCAGTGCAGGAAAATCCTTCTGAAGATAAATCCCCTCTTTTTCAAAGGTTGAATTTTAAAGGCAGTAGTTTGTAGTTGATGATTTGCTGATCGCTCGTGAGGAATAATAAAGCCTTTGGTTTATAAACAACTGTGCCTGTATCATCTGGTCTCTCTTTTTGTCATGCCTTGCTTTTGACCTTGAAGGGGTCACTAAGTGCTCAAAAGAACCTTTTGATTGTGCCTGTCCAATGCAGCCACACATCCCCATATCATCACTGAGAGTCATCACTGAGTCAGTGCCTGACCATCACAGGCAGCAGCAAATTTACTGAGGGAAGGGTGACAGAGGGTTGGAAAGCTCTTTATGGGCTCCACACTAGCACTGTACCAGTCACCCAAATGGGAAAAAGGGGGTTTCACCCTATTGTGGCACAGCTGACTCTGCAAATCCCAACTTACCCTTAGAGTTTTGTTCTTCCCATCAAACCCACTGCCTGGGGAAGGGTACATCAACAAAGTGTCTCTCCTGGACCTGTCTCAACAACAGCAGGACCACCAATGCTCCCTTACCAATCCCAGGTAATTTTATATTTAAAGGAAGCATTAACATTGCATGCTTTGACAGCAAATACTTATGACTTATTGCAGACAGTTAAAGCAAAGGCACAAATTCCCAGCAGGAGGCAAGGAATAGTTTTCACGGCTGTGAAGCTTTGTGGAGCCAGGAACATGCCCACTGCAATGTGAGCTGATCATATGGCCCAGCAGATTTTGACTTTCTCTTTGCCGTGTGTCACGTCCTTCAGAGCTTTCGTGCCAACTGCCAGGAGACAAGAAAAACATGCTGTTATTAGGGGAAAATCAAATATTCCATTTTCTGGGCAAACTGTAGGGGCCTGAGCTCTGGCCTGTCTTCAGTAATAAAAGTCTTAGCGTTTTTACATAAATATTCTGATCTAGTCCCAGCCTGATTAGCAAAGAATTGCAAATGTACCTGGCTCTCCACAGCCTGCAGGGAAAAAGCTGTGCTCCTAATGCTTAGTTCTTAAGGCTTTGAGTTTCTGAACACTGATTTTCTGATTATCTACAAGTTGCCGTGAGTTTAATAAATTAGTCCAAAACCCCCTCCAATAAACAAACAAACATATCCCTGTGTTTTACCATTCCCCTCCAGTGCTCCTGTTTATCCTCATCATCCATGGTGAGGGTACAGTGAGTGACATGCAGGAGAGAGACCCTGGGAACAAACCTCTCTGTGTCAGTGTGACCCAGGAGCTGTCAGGAGCTGGTGGCACATGGCCATGGCACTGTGCAGCTTCTCCAGGCACAGTCCAAACAAACCCCTCTGCCCCCCCAGGGGCTCAAGCAGCACAGCCCTGCCCCGGCCCTGGGTGGGAAAAGGACTGTTCTGAAGGTGATTTCAGGACTGGAAGTAGAACACATGGAGTAAATCCTCTGCTCCACTTGGTCAAGGCTTTCGAAATCAAGTTTATTGCAAATCTAAAGAGAGACAAATTCTGATCCAAAGGCAGTGGAAAAACCAGAACAAAGAGGACTTCACTGCTCTCACCAAAGCCCATGTAGGTACCCACACAGCTGGAGTTTCCACCAGTCGAAATCCCCTTTCAGCAGCAACATCTGACATTGAGAGACTCTGACACATACCCTCACATAATTAAGCCAGAGCAGGATTAGAAAGAAAATATGACAAATGTTTCTCAGCTTCCCCAGAGGCACCAGAATCTGGAGGCAAAAGTCAGCTTATGGATAAAACTGGTAGTGATGGGATTCCCTGCCTGGTGCTGCCAGGTTGGGGCACAGTCTCCTTTTCTGCAGAACATCCAGACCTGCACCAAGTGCCTCTCTGAGGAGCTCAGGAGGAAGAAACCTCCAAGAGAAGGCAGATAATGAGGAGAGGAATGAGTAAGCAGAAGCTTTGAGTCCCACACAGAGCTATCACCCTCACCCCAAGAGCTGTGCCAGGAGTCAAAGCAGTGCTGGAGAACTCTCAGTGCTGCTCTGTGATGCACCAAGTGTGGTTGCTGCTGGAAGAGGTTTAAATAATCTACCTTTAAAAGGATGCCGTGCTGCCAACCTCCAAGGCAGAGTCACTGCTCAGTTCAAACACCCCCAAAGCTGGACCCAGCTCTGTTCTTGTTTGGTTTTTAGTCACTGGCTTTCTCCAAAGCCCATTGAAATGTTCCTGCTGACTCAAGTGAGCTCTGACCCAGACACCAAGCATGAGGCTTGACTGGGAATTGTTTCTTTGGCAAAACAGATTCCTTGGGCTTCCATCCTTTTATCACATCTGTCAAGAGTTTTTATATAATTCTTATAAAACCAGTATGAAAAAACATCCCTTCTATTAATTGTTCCTCCAAAATCAGTGCAGGAGTTTCCCTCTCCACTATGAAGGACGCACCATCCTTGCAGCTCCTCTCACAGTTGCTCTTATGAAATGCAGATTGTTCACCTGAAGGTAATTTCTCTGTGTGGACAAAGAAATATAACAGAAGTCAGGAAATAAAAGAGGGTTTCCAGTATCTTTATTAACAACAGGTTGAGTTGAGGGAATCAGTGTGCTGTAGGTTTTGCATACTCCAAGTGGAATTTAACCTGCAGAATGAGACAATCCCTCTTTGAGGGAGAAATCAGCAGATACAAATGCTGTAATTTTTCCAGTAGAATAGGACTAAAAGCCTTCCCACCTTGAACAAAAACAAACCAAGTACCAAAAGCAACACTGCACTGAGCATGCGACTTCCAGAGCTTCTTCAGCGAGATAAAAGGTAAGTCAGAGTGCCAAACCAAACCTGCTGCTCTCCCTGGCTCTACCCTGTGCTCTGTGGCCCAGATCTCTGCCAGCTGTTTGGCACCATCACTTCAGTGCACAATCTGTGCAGATGCCCTGTTGTATAACAACAAAACTCTCCCCGGAGCCAAGACTGTCTCCTGAGCACTTTTACGCATGGTGAAGGAAGAGGATTCTTTTTCTTCAGTGTGCAGTTCTGTCTTTCAGGGGAGAGACAGAGTTCAAATCAAAGTGTAATAGTGGTTTGAGTTTCCACAGGAAATGACTTGGGGTTATTAAGATGTATTTTTTTCCATTGTAAAATGATCTCAAATGCTTTAACACAAGGAGAGGGACCTAAAAATCCTGCCAGAGCCCGTACTGCTGAAAGTCACTGTAATAGCACACAATTTACATTCTTCCCCTACTGCAAAAAACAAGGACAAAGCCTTTGATCTCCCCATCTTTTCACGTTGCCACTGCAGTCTCTGCCAGGTGTAATCTGCAGCACTGAAGGTCTCGGGCTTACTGCAGCACTCCAAGGACGCTTTGATGACTTTGGATGTAGGAGAGGTGAGGAGCAGATTTTCTGGACTCATATCTATAACACTGGTGCTTGAAATGACACGGAATTGGACTCAGCAACCCATATGGTGCCCTCCTCTAGCCAGGCTGCAGCTGTCCCCGAAGGGAGATCCCCTGAGGGTGCAAATCCGTGCGGCGCCTCGGACCTCGCGCTGCCGGGGACTCTGCTCTTCCCACACGGCATCAGGGACCACAGAGCAACGCACTTGCTCATGAGCACTGTGATTAAGAGGTACGAGGACAAGCCCCTCCTATGTTCTTTACGTCCGGGATGGCTTTTAAAAACCCACTCGACCACATTCCTGAAATAATGCTGACTGAACCCTGTCCCACAGCCCTCTGTAGAGAGTCTCTCCAGTGACTCCTCCAGGACCAGGACACTTGCCTTTCAAACATCTGGGCGGGGAGAGAGAGCTCTAACCTTAAAATAAAGTACACCTGTAAATTTAAATTTAAGGGCACGTTCAACTCTACCTATAAACACAGATGTTAACAACACTCCTTCAGAAGTGGGGGATTGAATTTACTTTTGCTCATAGCTTTGTAGCTCAGGAGTGACCCCACTGCAATCAGTGTGCAAAGTCCATGATTTTAGACAATCCTTTGCACCTGAGTGACAATTCTGGTTCAGAAACAATTTCAAAGAGAGATGAAGCCCTGCGTGTATTGCAGAGCACAAACGTTGTTCTGATGAGATTCGATTGCCAAGCTGCAGGGGTTATATATTAGTGTGCTGGTAACTTGAGAAAAGGATCTGTATGGGGCACACTATCGAGTTAGCAACGCAGCCAGATCAGTCTCTGGGTGTCCCATGGGATTTTATGCTGCAGTTGCTTTCGATACCTCTTTGTCATCCACTTCCACTGCAACACTACATTCCATTTACAGGCTCTGCACTAACAGATGGTAACTTCAAACCTCTAAGTTTAGGATTAAGAAATGAATGTATGGATCTCATCTGACAGCACGTGCTTGGGATCTAACAAACCTCACCCTTGGGCTTCTCCAGAGACATCCCTCTCTGCCCTTCTCACGTGGATGCTGTATCAAGACCCCTCTGAACTTAGCAAAAGCAAAATACTTTCCTGATGCTTTGGCAAGCGATCAGTTAAGTTTTTTCACTTCCTGCTGAGTAGGAATCCGATGGGAAGAGAGTCATCCACATGGTGACTTGACGACAGGGCACAAGAACATCTCAGGAGACATCAGTGCTCAGCTGGCCAGGAAGAACTAGTACAACTAAAGTCCATCTCACCCAAAGGCTGGACCTGTGGTCCACAGCATCGCTACACTCATAGCTGACATCAAGGACACATTTCACATGTTCCCCACCCTGAATTCAAAATTCACTCTCAACAATAATATTCCACCCAAAAGGTACTTCAGGAGGACAACAGGTTACAGAGATGGTCCCTAAGCTTCCAAACACTCACTGCCTACCTTTTACCCAGCCAGCACTTAGTTTTGAAGCCTGAACGGAGCAATGAGAGCTGCCTTTCAATTTGCCAAGGCAACAGCCTTCAGCTGCCCACCATATATACTGTGACCTTCACAGCCAGACAAAGCAGTACCAGTTATTCACTGAGATAAGGGGTTTATAAAAAACAGACATTGGACATGGCTGCTCAAACAGCCCTCACCACGTAGACTGCTACTATCTGCTTCCTAACATGAAGACAGTTTTGTTAGGAAATTTTAAAATTAGGCATTGAGCACCTGGAAAAAACCCCCAACTATTCAAAGCAGAAATAAAATGCCAGATGGAGTCATTTTTTAAGATGGCTGGGTATGGTTTTGTGCATTAGCACAAATGTCCCTGGAGGAGAAATTTTGAACAAGTACATATGCAAAGAGTTACCCAGAGAAGCTGTGGCTGCCCCATCCCTGGAAGTGTCCAAGGCCAGACTGGAAGGGGCTTGGAGCAACCTGGGATAGTGGAAGGTGTCCCTGCCATCGGCAGGGGGTGGAACAAGATGAGCTTTATGGTTCCTTCCAACCCAAACCATTCTGTGATTCTATTAGTCTATGATTCTACATTATTAATCATTTTCATATGAATACTTTTTAGAATATTACAAGAAAAACACATGGGGAATAACAGACTTTTTGATCCTTGATGACTCGGCTTTGTGTGCAATAAAGTCCCCGAGGACTTATTCTGACAGTAATTCTGCACTGAGCTCCCTACTCTTGTTTGATTAAAATACATCCTCCTGCACTTGCAGTCCTTACTTAGACATCTGGAGAAATGGAAAATTCACCACTCCTTGTGGTAGCTTGTCACCCACACTGCTGAAGGATGTGTTCCTTGTGTACACAGACAAATGGGAAACATCACTATTCCAGACTCCTGCATCCCCCCCTTTTTAATTCTGATCGATCCCATCTCTCACACGCTCCAGGCCCAAGTCCACCCGCTATCGAGTGCTCTGCTAATGCTTGTGGGTGTGCAGAAGAGACTCAGTGCATGGTGAGAGCACAGGGCTGGAGGGGAGAAGCGTCTCTTGCTCAGAGAACAGGTTTTGCTGTGCTGCAGAATGACTTCAGGCAGCAAATGATTTTTTAAGGGTTTAACAGGAGTAAGTTCCCATGGATACATGTGTGTATCCTACATGTTCAAGGGAACAAGTGTCTCGCAGACTCACTTAAGCCTCGTGTTGCTCAATTGAACATTTTTGTGCTGGAAGGAAAAAAGGGAAGTTGAAATCAGTCATTCACTAAACAGATGAAGTAACTCTCTGTCCAGTAGAACCTATTGCTCTGCTTACCTCTGCCATCTCATGTGATCACCCAAAACAAATCAGGTAACAGAACAGGTGACAAAAGTATCTGTTCTGGCTTTTTTTGCCTTCTGTCCTGGCCACTAAATGAAGACATACAAAACCAGTGAGAGAACAGCTTCAAAATAAGCAGGAGACAGGACTGCAAAAGTTGCATGCAACCTAATTCTCAGAGCTGATCTATTTATGCCAAACCCGGATCTTACTTGAA
Organism: Lepidothrix coronata; assembly: GCF_001604755.1. Taxonomy (NCBI): domain Eukaryota; kingdom Metazoa; phylum Chordata; class Aves; order Passeriformes; family Pipridae; genus Lepidothrix; species Lepidothrix coronata. Next base: position 948,899 of record NW_016690422.1, on the reverse strand, counting down.
GTCTGTGGCAGTCAATCCCCTTGACTGCCATGCAGGCAGGATTTGGCCCTCAGAAAGTATCCGCCTGCATTCCCAGCTGCTTGGTCCAGCTGCCACAGAGGAATGCAGGGCTGCTGAGGGCACTGGCATGGGTTGGAGTTCAAACTTCCAGTGAAAAAAAAAACTCCACCTCAGCGCTTGGATTTAAACTTTGTTGGTGCGATGGCTGAATCTGATAAAGTAAACCCCTGCCTGACAATAATTGAATTGAGATTCTTCTCCCTCACCAGCATTCAAATCGTGTTTGAGCCAGCTCTTTACTGAATATAGCTTTAAGCATTTGGAGAGAGACACAAACATCGATGAAGGAAAGCAGTTATATGTATGTGTGTGTGTTCATTTCACAGCAAATTACAAACAAGTACTCAAAACAGTATTTTTACGGGGCTGAATCCTGCTCCTACAAGTCAAAAAGACTTTCACCACTTCATAGCACGCCCCAGGGAATTAGTTGACAGTTTGCACAAAAGCACTTTGAGTAGGGATTAAAACAAGCAAATAAACACATGGCACTCATTTTAGCACTCTGGTTTAAACAGAAATGTTTGCAGGCTTAAAAGCCAGTTAATTCCTATTGGAAATCAATGGGAGCTGAGGAAATACAGCACTCTAGTAGTCTTGAAAAGCTGTGCCTTGACTGTGGATTGCACTAATCTCTGCTTTCTCTAAAATAAGATTGAAATGTAAGGTGCTTATCGATTTTCAACTGTCCCCAGATTTCCAGCCTAAGGGGAAAAGTTGTCTCCGTGAACCTCATTCATCCCACTCTGTGCTTCCCCCTCTTCAGGAGAATCAGCCGTCACTGACGCTCGATTTTAAATCTTACTACAGCATCGCCACGCTTTTCAGAGCAAGATTCAAAAGAGGAGCTATTGCCACGGCGAGAAGAGGCTGTTCCAGCCCCGGTTCCGCATCCACCTCCCTCTCAGCCTCTCCGGGCGCATCTGGAGCGCCGTGCGCCGGGCACCTGCCGCTGCCTCTGGCTCTCCCTGTTGGCCGCTGACATTTCTTTTTGCCTGATGACTTGAAAGCAAAGCACCGAACCCCGTCGCCAGCGATGCCACCGGGGGAAGAAGGCAAAGCCAGATTCCAGCGGAGCGGCCAGGAAAACTTTTCCGGGAGCTCCCGCAGCGCGCCGCTGCTCCGCGGGGCTCGTTCCGCGGGGCGCTCCGGACCCGCTCCCGGCTCCGCCAGCCCCGTTCTCGGCTCGGGTCCCCGGCGGGGCTGAGCGCGGCTCCCCTCGCCCCGGAGCCCTCCCCGGGCCCGGAGGGCACCTGCCCGCCCGCTCCGCGCCCCACGGGGGTGCGGGGGTCCCGCTGCCGGTGCGGGGCAGCCCCGGGGCGCGGGGGCGGCCCTTCCCCGGGGCACGGCCCTGCCTCCCGCGGGGCGGAGCGGCCGCCGGCGGGGCGCGGAGCGGCGGGGCCGGAGCGGCTGTGCCGGGGCCGCCGCCGCCGCCCATGGAGCCCAACGGGACGGCGGCGGCGGGGGCGGGCAACGCCTCGGCGGGCGGCGGGGCTGCCCCCGCGGGCGGCCCGCTGCTCATCCCCTCGGCCTTCGGGACGGTGCTGTCGGTGATGTACGTGGCCGGGGTGGCCGGCAATGTCTACACGCTGGTGGTGATGTGCCACTCGGCGCGCTGCGCCGCCCCCATGTACAGCTCCATCGTCAGCCTGGCCCTGGCCGACCTGCTCTACCTCTCCACCATCCCCTTCATCGTCTGCACCTACCTGGCGCAGGACTGGTACTTCGGGGACCTGGGGTGCCGCATCCTGCTCAGCCTGGACCTGCTCACCATGCACGCCAGCATCTTCACCCTCACCCTCATGTGCACCGAGCGCTACCTGGCCGTGACCCGGCCCCTGGACACCCTGAAGCGGTCGCGGGGCTACCGGAAGGTCACGGCGGGGGCGGTCTGGTCGGTGTCGCTGCTGCTCACTCTGCCCATGATGCTGATGGTCACCCTGACCGAGGGGGGCAAGGCGGAGGGCAAGGTGAAGAGGATGTGTGCGCCCACCTGGAGCGTGGATGCCTACAGGACCTACCTGACGGTGCTCTTCAGCACCAGCATCATGGCCCCGGGCATCATCATCGGCTTCCTCTACACACGCCTGGCCAGGACCTACCTGGAGTCCCAGAGAAACCCCCCCCACAAGGAGAAGAGCAAGAGGTCCCCCCGGCAGAAGGTCCTCATCATGATTTTCAGCATCGTGCTGGTCTTCTGGGCCTGCTTCCTGCCGTTTTGGATCTGGCAGCTGGTGCGGCTCTACAGCAGCTCCCTGCAGCTCACCACCCAAACCCAGAAGTGCATTAACTACCTGGTGACCTGCCTGACCTACAGCAACAGCTGCATCAACCCCTTCCTCTACACCCTGCTCACCAAAAACTACCGGGAGTACCTGCGCAACAGGCACCGCAACTTCTACAGGTTCACGTCGTCCTTCCGCAAGAGGGGCTCCAACCTGCAGTGCTCCTGGGGACGGTCCATGTCCTCCAGCAACCAGTACGACTACAGCTCGGAGGCCCTGGGCATGGCCACGCTGAAGGACAAGTGAGGAGGAGGAGGCGCTCCGGACACACCGGGACCAGCAGAGCGTCTGGCCAAGGTAGGGCTTCGGGACACCTTAGCCCTGAAGGGGCCTCAAAACTCATTTCTGGCTCGCTCTCTCTAGTGAGGGGCAAGAAGTTGCCTGAACCCAAGTACTATGAGATGAGCCTGAATTCCCATCTGGCTTAGGGCTGTTGGAGGGGTCCTGCTGGGAGCCAGCAGCCGTTTGGGACAAACCCTGCAGGGTTTTGGGTGCAGAAGTTGAGGTGGATACTTTGTTCAGTTCTGACACAAACTCTTTCCACGCTTTGCTGAGTTTTGCCCGGATCCAGCTCCACACACCATTTCTCCCGTGTGGTTTCTCAGTGCTGTCTTCAGGCTACAGCTGGGTCAGAGCTGCAGAAGTCTGAAATTGGCCCAATATTGCTTCAATTTAGCTGCAAGCCTTGGGTTTGCCCTGTGTGTTACCACTGTCTATTTCTGGAGTGTAAAAAGAGACCTTTAAGCCCCCTTTCCTATTTCCTGTTACATTACGGTGCACTACAGTTTCATCAAGCTTAAAGTCTCTCTTTTAAAATTCATTGCAGCAGCACTTCCAACTCCAAGCATTCAAAAACCACAAGGTAAGCTGTCAGAAGCCACAGGATTACCTAAAAAAAACCCTTGTAATTTTTAAAGGTTTCCACCTAAGGTGATTTGAATTTGCCACTGATTTTTTTTTTTTTTAAGTTGGTCCCTTTCTTAAAAGTCAGCAGGGCTTGAAAAACCTGAACGTTTACCTTGGAAAGAAAGAAAAAATGTCTTCTAATCCTATCACTCAAAGACCTGAGGCTAAAATAAAAATGACTGAATCCTTTATCAGGAAACTCATCATAAAAGAGACAATCTTTTTCATGACATTTGATCAAAAGCATTTTGCCTCAATGTATTCTACTCATTTTCTCCCTACTTGGCATCTCACAGTAAACCTTCACCACAGATGCCTGTAAGCATTTAAACAATTGTAAAATGTCAGTTTATAAAATAAACGCTGATTAAAGATGGACCATCATCAGGCTTCCCCTCGCCTGGTCTCTCCACCCAGCTCAGGGGGTTGTATTTGTCAGGGCAGAAGCTGCTGTTCCCAGCTGTGGGGATGAAGTTTGGTTTGATATTCCTCTTCCTTGTTCTGGGACAGACTCTGGGGATAAGTAAAGCATGATATGAGTTGCATAAACTATTGTCAGCAGCCAGTGATGCCCAGGGACTTGTGAAGCAGCAGCAGTGTAAGGAACTGTCATTCCCACTTTTTTATTACACACTCCAGCCCCCATCTGCCTGAGCAGAGTCCCACTCCAGCCCTGCAGTGCCACTGCAATCCCATGTCCTTGGATGATCCTCTCGTGTCCCACACCAAACTTTGGGGTGTGTTTGTGCCAAAGCAGAGACACAAAGCGCCAACAGCGCAGCAGGGACTGGGAGCAGAGAACACGGCACAGGGACACGCTGGATTTTGTGCACCCAACCAACAGAAAAATGAACCCTGCAGGGCACATGTGGGATGCAGAGTGAGGAAGCACATTCCTGTGCCTGGCACCAGGCGTTCTTCTTAGGGGTGCAGTTGCTGGAGTGCTTTCTGGGGACAGGGGAATAAGTAACTCACCTGCTCATACTACTTTTAGCCCCAGGACTGTCTTTGAAACACTGGGGACCACTTTGTCATGTTCCAGTATTGCACTGACTACCAAGCTGGGCAGCTTAAATAGACCTAACAGTGCCCATTCCTTATAAAACAGGGAGACTAGCACACAGTTCATGCTGGGAATTTTTCAGAAAATAATGACTTTTTAAATTATTAATTCTAAAGTCACTGTTACTTTTCCTTCGGTTCCCATTTCCGAGGCTGGAAGTCACTCCCATATAAGAATAACAAAGATAAGGCTGAGCTCAGGAGGTGGTGTGGGAAGGCTGGAGTACATGCATCATCTGTGGAGTGTGTTGGGCTGTCCTGCTCCCAGGGAGATGTCCTGGCAGAGCCAAGCATGGCTGCATCCCTTCCAGGTGTTGCACGTGCCATTTGGATTCTTGACACAGAGCTGATGTCTCTTGATGTCTCTTGCTTGGCCCGAGGAGAAGATCCTTGGGAGGCCACTCACAGCGTTAGGAGGCTGATAAAGGATGGGGGATTACCATGTACAAAATAGTTGCAAGGCACAGTGTATCTCTCTTAACAGGTATGTCAGGGGAAGCAGATGATGGAAGAGCTGGGTAGGTATCAGAAAGAGTTTTAAAGGAATGTGCTTTCTGCTTTAAAAAAAAAAAAAAGTTAAAAACCCATCCAGCCTGAAAACATATTAATAACAAGGGGAAGCTGAAAAGGAATTCTGCATAGAAAAGAAGAGATAAAAATGCAGATCAGATGAGGTCTGCAGTTGTAACCTCATGTGGGCATAAGCAAACAGAAGGGGTTGATTTGGGGGACACGTCCCAAGACACCTCCTCAGCCCCCAGAAAGTATTCTGTTACTCTGCTCAGTGCTGTGAACAGTGTGTCGTGGATGTGCCTTCTGTGCCACATGGTTAGAGCATCAAACATCAAAGGGTTCATGGAGGAGCATGAAAGGCAAAATACTGGATATTTCAAAAAAAGTGTGCCCAGCAGGTCAGGGAAGCTGGTTTTCCCCCTCCATTCTGCTCTGGTGAGACCCCACCTGAAGAGCTGCCTCCAGCTCTGGAGTCCTCAACAGCAGAAGGATGTGGAGCTGCTGGAGCAAGTCCAGAGGAGGCCACAGAGGTGCTCCAAGGGCTGGAGCCCCTCTGCTCTGGATCCAGGCTGGGAGAGCTGGGGGTGTTCAGCCTGGAGAGGAAAAGGCTCCAAGGAGACCTGAGAGCCCCTTCCAGTGCCTAAAGGGCTCCAGGAGAGCTGAAGAGGGACTGTGGACAAGGGCTTAGAGTGACTGGACAAGTGGGGATGGCTTTAACTGAAAGAAGGCACAGTTAGATTGGATATTGGGATTAAATTCTTCCCCGTGAGGGTGGTGAGGCCCTGGCCCAGGTTGCCCAGAGAAGCTGTGGCTGCCCCATCCCTGGAAGTGTCCAAGGCCAGGTTGGACGGGGCTTGGAGCAACCTGGGCTAGTGGAAGGTGTCCCTGCCCATGGCAGGGGGTGGAACAAGATGAGCTTTGAGGTTCCTTCCAACCCAGACCAGGCTGTGAGTCCATGACATTTGTCTCTCACCGGGTTTTTCAGCCAGTGTGTTTCATCCCGGCCCCATCCCAGCCCTGCTCCTCTCTCCCATCAGGCTCTGATAAACCCTTCCAAGGTTACTCCATCCAGAGAACCAGTCCATTGGATGATGCCCACAGAGCACGTCACTGGGGCTGAGGGGAGCCTGTTTAACACACAGAACTGGCCAGCAGCCCCAGGATGCTGCTGTGTGTGATGAATGATGACTCTGCAGCAGCACAGGGAGCAGACACAGTTCAGACCTTCACAAACACGACTCCTCAGGAGCCTCTTGTACTCCTGGGGATCAGAGCTCAATTTAAAAGATGAATTACATAAACAACATCCCTCTTATTGTGCCATCAGACCAGTGAAACTGCCAGAAGTCAGTAGGTTTGATCCACTTCATAAATATCCTGCAAGAGCAGATGTTCTAACTGAGTTCCTCTCTGTAACTGGGCAATCCTTGGCTGTTCTTGGTGTGCTCATGTTTTGGGAATGAGGAGACAGTCTTCATGTATCTTCCTTTAAGAACAAAACCAGATTAATCTGGTAGCTCGCTTTGGAAAGGGATTGCTGCTGCCTGTCTGGAGCACAGAGTCCTGTCTGGGGCTGACACAAAGCTATAGGGGTAGTTTTACCTGCTGTGTTTTACCTGTACCCAGAGAATTTTGGGGAGGGTGTTGGTTTAGCTTTGGGATCTCAGCATTCCTAAGCACATTTCCCTGTGTGCAGGCCATGCAAACCTGCTGTAAGGCAGCTCAGGCAATTTCCCACAAGAGGGAGAGGTGTTACCTGTCCTCAGCACTGAAAAGGATGAGTCAGGATTCCCAAAATCATGGATTAGAAACATCTCGTGTCCACAACCACAGAGGTCACAGAAGTGTATAGAAATTGAGATAGACACATAACCAGAATCTGGATGATGAGACTTGGCAAATTCTTTGTATTTTTGTTCCACTTCAGGTAAATCTGAATCATCTCAGGCCAGGACTGAGTTACAGGGTCAGTTGGGCTGTAACTGGACAACACATGGAGAGTTCCTTGAAAACAATTTGACTTTGGCTATTCTACATTCCAGGAAATCAAGCTCTGTGTAACCTGGGATCATTTGTCATACCCAAATCATTGTAATCCTGTGGTTCTTAATGCTTTGGGGGTTTTTATTACAAATGTAAGGTTGCTGCAGGTTCAGTGACACAGCTGCTTCTTCAGCAACGTGGGAGATGGGAGTTTTAGCAAAGGCAACATCCTATTTCTTGATGGGACAGAGGCTGTCACTGCAAAACTGCCTACATGCTTTGCAGGAAAGAAAATAGTTTAATCACTAGAAAATATTTTCCAACACCCTTTAGGATTTAGGGATTTATAACAAAAAAAGGAAGCCCACCTGAACTGTGAAAGAAAAGCAGTTTCATCTTGAGTGTTCTCTCTTTCTTTGATCTCAGGTGGTATCTGCTGCTGCAATGGCAATTTTTCCACTTTCACTTGAAAAGCCAAAATGCCAGTCCTTTGTGGGACAGGTGAGAATCCATCTGAACCTTATGGAATTGTTGCAGCCTTTACCTTCAGTCACACATTTTCTTAACATCTTTCTCCTCACTTTTTAAAACTGAATTGGCAATCAACGCTCAAAAGCCCCACATTACAATTCAATCATAAATCTGACCAAATAATTAACTTTTTCACACTCCTGTTTTAGCAGGCAATTTTGGTGTTGAGTGTGTGACTAAATACCAGGGAAACCAGTGAAAGAAAGGGCACTTTATGAGCATTTTGTACCTTCGGCTACCAGCAAGATGCACAACTTGCTGCCATTGCATTAACCAAGGAGAATGAGCAGGATGACTGAGTGAATAATGTGTTATAAACTATTCATAATCACCAGTGTGATGAGAGGAGAAAGTGCATAAACCTCACACCAGAGCCCAGCCCTCAAGCCGTGGGAACAGATAACGCAGAACCTGAGAAACCCTCAGGGCAGCCCCAGAAAGTCAGGCAGCTTTGCTGGGAAGTTTGTCTGAGGAGAGGACTCCCGGCTTTCCCGTCGCATTCCGGAGTCCCTCTGGTGGCAGCAACGATCTCCCATCCCGAGGTGTCGGGAAGACAGTTTGCTTTTTAGTTCAGGCTTTAAAACACAAACAGTTGCACAGAATCAGGACACAACCCGACTACATAAGAGCATTTAACAGCTTTAAAGTGGAATGTTGCTGCAACTCCTGGAGGGGAAAAGAGTGTTGAGAAGAGAAAAGCTACTTCCAAGCACTAACTTCCCTCTCCCACATTTCTTCCTATGCCAAACCCAGACTAACTTGAATCCTGTCATTTTGCACAGCATCCTCCCAGCCAGCACCCACAGAGACACCCAGAGCTGGTGATTAACTACAGTTTAGCCCAGCTGGGGCTTTTTGCCTTATAATATTGGTTTCTGCTGCTGGTTTCAAGATTTTCTGGGGAACAGAGAGACTCAGAGTTAATTGCTGTGGCTTAGAAGAAATATATTGCTTTGTCTTCAAAATAGTAGCCGCAGCTCCACAGGGTATAAGTACCCTTTAAAGTTATTGTTATTATCATTATACAAGTTTTTTGCCCTTGTTTGGGAATGTGTCTAAAGCTCAGCAGAGAGAAAGGATGTGTCAGTTGGTGGCAAAGTATTGGGTGGGGTTGGATGGCTCAGACTGAGCTTTGTGAAAGCAGACGGAGCAAAATCGCAACCACTCACTCAGCCAAACCTCTGGGATGCAACAAGTTTCTGTCAGACACCCAACACTGGAAAAAAGTCATTAGTACATTAATTTTATATTAGATATTGGTATATTTAAATCCTAAATGGGTCATATTTCAAAAGGGGTTTTTAAAATCATAAATATTTCTGCTCAGGAATGCAGCTTTCTGCTCACACCGAGTTTCTGGTTGGCATATATCACCTTTGGGGGAGATTGAGTTAATTTTAGAAGGTTTCAAATGGTTAAAACTGAGTTTTCTGATGTATGGTCCCAACTAGAGCCATCTTGTCCCCAAACAAAAAGTTCCCAATGGAATATACCATAGCAAAACTGTAACATTTTCCTTTAGTTCCCCAACCCAAGAAAGGGACAATTAAGAGAGGAAAGGGAGAAATGAATCCTGTAGAAGTCTTCTGGCATTTGGGCTCTACTTTTCTGGTTCTCTCCATTTATAATTTATATTTTAATTTGAATGGAACACTTTGGTAAGCACCAGGAATGCTTCTACAGTGAGAAATGAGGTGCAGAGTTAAGAAGCATTCGTTGAATTTATTAGGGAAGGCTGAACGTCAATACTGTGGAAGATCCCACCCAAACCCCTCCATCGAAATACAAGTAGTAAAATAAGTTTGTGCAAAATCAAAGCACCAGTGATATCAGCTGTGCTTGGCAGAGGAAACAGTTCTAAAACCAAAGTGGGGCTAATGCTGGAGAAGTAAAATCTGCCAAGTTTGTCCCAGCTTGTTTTGGCCAGTCCCTGTTAGTCTTTCCTTGTGCATTCCCGTTAGGATCTTGAATTCGGCTCCTGAATCCTTAACTAGAACCAAACATGATTTCATCCAAACAAAGCAAGGGAGATTCCTGAAGCTAAATGTGGTGTGTCCATAAACACAGCCTGTTAGAGACAGTTACCCCTTCAGCTGTGTGCTCCTGCAAACCAGGGACGTCCATCACATTCACAGCAAATTCACAACCCCTTCTATGCCTGTTGTTTTCTTAAATATCAGCCTGGCATTTGAGAAGCACAGGGCTGGTTCTTGCATGGAGCCTCCTGGAATAAGGCACTACAATTACTTCTCGGGGTACACTGAACCCATCCTCGAAATATCTGAAAGAGTGGAGAAGGTAAATGTACAAATGTACTAACTGTAATGTACAAATGCTAAACGAGGAAAGGCAGCAGCACCCCTGAAGACACTCATGGAGAGGACACCTAAACCTCCAGAGAGATGCAGGTCCCACCAGACAAGCTGTGCCCAGCAACAGGCAGCCCCATTCCTGTGCCAAGCTCCCACAGCACCCTCCTTTTGGAGAGCATGGGCTGGCAGCCAGCTCCCAGCATGACACTCCTCAAAATCCCAGTAACCCCCAGCTTTAAACTGAGTTTCTGCTTTTTCTTTGTAACAGATTTTGTGGTTTTTCCTTTCATTTAACACCGTAGAAGGGAATATCTTACGGAAATGGCGTTATTATAAAATCAGCTGGAGCCCTGGTTACCTCAGGCCAGCACATTTTGAAAGCAGCTTTCTGCCCCTGGGCAGTGTCCAGAGTAAGGACTGGTAGCAGGAACACACAGGGAGTCCGCAGCCCCCACCTGCCCTGTGGTCACTGTGGTTACCTGATCCCACTCAAGGGATCAGTTTATGTCCCTTCACATCACCTGCTGGTGGGGGCTCTGAGGCCACTCATCCTGAAAGCACTGACACTGCTGATAACTCAGGCAAGGCTTAGAGCAAGACAGTGAATAAAATCCAGGAGAGGTTTACCAGGGGGTTGGTGCTGGAGATGCCTGTTGAGGCAGCTGGAGCTGAAGAGAAGATTGACTGAAATGGGGGGAGCTCAGAAGTCCTGGATTCTCCTAGAAAATTACCTCAGGGAAGGCACTTCTTGTCCTGCTGTTCACTGAGTGCCTAGAAAACAGTGACATTATTTCCACTGTCTGTATATGGGTGTTTTAGGAGGTCACTGATTTGTGTGACAGGTTCTGAAATCCTTGGATGAGAGATGCTGTGGATGGAAGGGAAAATGTCTCCTTGCAGGGATAACTTAGGGTTCAGGTTAGCTATTCATGGTTGGACAGAGGAAATGTCTGTGTCCCAGAACTTCTCTGGATTTGATTTATGGAGCTGGTCAGTGAAGATGATGGTTCACCCCCAGCCATGGCAGCTGAAATCAGCCTCCTGATAAAAGCATCATCATTTCAGTGCATCGGTACCCCCTCTAAAACCTTCCTCGGGTGAGAAACAATAGCAGGAGATACAGCAGAGAAGCAAAATCTTTCTTCTTTACCTCCTGGGAGCCTTTTCTTCCCCACATTACAGGCTGGGAGCACTGGGGTCAGTGGAGGTAAAAGGCAGAGCCTGTGCCTCAGGCTGCTCTAACAGCAGGTTATCCATGCAGAGGAGGCTGAACAGAAAGAATTATCCCAACACTCATTACCAACTGCTAAACACAACAGAACTTCCCTGTCATTTTGTTGTTGGCATCTTTTTAGAATGATTAAATCTGTCGAGGAACCTCCGCCTGCCTGAGGCACAGCACAATTAATTCCCAACAACAGAAGCAGAGGAAATAACAACGGAGTAACTTTGCTTGGCTGCTTCAATGTGTTTGTTTGTTTTAATACAAAGGCGAGTTTATTGTGGCAAACATCTCTCAGACTTCAAAGCTCTGCCTCAGTCTTTGCAAGCAACTTCTCTTAGGCTGGATGAGAAAGTGAAGCCCCACAGCCTACAGTGCCCAGTGGTAGAGGAAGAGCTCCTTGCAGATCTGGTTTAAATGGTGGGGGAACCACAGTGAAGGGATGGGGGACAGGGCTGGAGCATCACTTGGGCTTTTATCTCCATCCATATAAATGAGTATTTTCTCTCCTGGGCATTGTGTGCTCTGGGTATTCACTGTCTATGTCTGTTATTCAGGAAAAAAAAGTAAGAAGTTTTGGGTTCAGCCCAATGAAAGGCAAGAAAAAAAACTTTAAATCTGTAACTCTGTGGTGTGGGGAAACTGTTTGTGTCCCCCCAGTTCTAGTTCTTGTGTTCACAGTCCCAGAGGGGCCCATGGGAGCAGGACAAGAGGGGCCTCAGGCGTGGGGAGAAAGGATTCAACAGCTACCTGCAAAATGGTGAAATAATTAATGTGTCACACTGAATTACTCATTAATGAGAGCACAGAGAAATGGCTTGAGGCTGAGAGCAGCCTGAGGAAGGCAATGCTACATCAGCTCCACGCTGACCCTGGTAATAAGGGTTTACACCTGGTGTGGAAGTAGGAGGGGGAGGAGAGATGGGCACCTGAGGGGCTCTGGGGGAAAGCATGTGCCCAGGCACTTTTAGCTGCCCAAGATTTAGGGTTTCCTAAAATCTCACCTCCTGTGAGGATGTTGGTGCTGAACCAGCCTTGGTGACAGCCACGTGCCCATTCCAGGTGCAGCCAAGCCCCAGCCCGACTTCCTTGCAAGTGCTCCTCCCTTCTTGCCCTATTTACTGTGCTCACAAGCAAAACCAGTCACTCCAGGAGCCTCCAAACTCCACAATAAGCACTAAACCCACCTGCAGGGCGAGGAGTTACAGAGGCAGCAGGAGTGGGGTGTCCCTGCCCCTCTGGCAGTGTCAGGGCACAGAATGAAATAGAAAAGCTCGCTGGCAGAAGCACATTAGCTTAGAACTCAAAAAAAATCATCAAAACAACATCTAAATGGACATTTTTGTCTCCTGTCACATTCTCCAGTAAATGTTTATCTCAGGAGAGCTCCAAGGCATGTGTTTGAGACTCAGTCTGTGGAGGGTCTAGGTACAGTTACAGACCTTATCCCAGAGTCTGCCTGAGCAATGTGCATTCCCATCACTCACTAAAGATGGAATCTCCTGCCTGTGTTGGAAGGAGCTTGAACAGAAAGATCATGGATCAAAAATGACTGTTTAGGTTATTTGTGCAGTAAAAGGTTTGTTTTTAGCATATTGCTGTCTTTGCCATTCTTATTTTAATCCTATCTTTTTTTCCCTGTCCCTGCGTGTTCAGTCCTTTCTTTGTGTTACGTTTCCTTCTCAGCAACAATCCAGAGCCTCTCCCAGGACTCTGCTCCACCCTTGCTTTGCTCCACAGCTAAAACCACCACCCATCACACTCTGATACCCTGGGAGAGTTTCAAGGCTTTGGGGAAATTTCTTACCTCCTGCATTTCAGAGCTGTTTCAGGTTGCCCACATAGAAGGCAGAAGCCTCTACTGATTTCCACAACCTGATCAGAAAGCTGGCACGTTCCTGCAAGTGGGACTGCTATAAGCAAATCATTCCACTCCATTAGACAAGTTCTGTGTGACAGCCAGGAATATGATTTAACTTTACTCCACCTTCCACTCCTGTCCCCTCAGTGAAGCTGGTACATCTGGTTTCACAGCCTTGTAGTTTTAAAGGATTAAGTCATTTTACTTTATAGCGCTGGGGTTTTTTGTTTTTTTTTTTTTTTTTTTTCCAATCAAAAGTAATTATTTCGTGTCCTGATCAGGTTCCCTGCCCACCTCCAGGCAGCTGAACTGATGCAACTGATGAGCCGTGAAAAGAAGTGTTTGTGAAACATCTTCAAATGTGTTTTAAAAACCATGGGTGAAAAGCTTCGATACACCTTGAGCTTGTTCTTGTTTAACAGACCTATAAATGGCTGAATTCACAATCCAAACAACTTCTACCCCGCTGCAGCTGGAAATATCTTATGTTCTCAGAGGGTTTGGGCTTTGCCTTCTGCTTTCCCCTTTCTGGTCAGTGAGTAAGGTGGTGGCTTCCCCACCTAGACTTGCCCATTAGCCCCCAGGGAGGCTCTGTGAAGCTTTGTGAGGCAGAACAACCATCAGCAACATCGACATCCTTGCCAGAGCACCCATGAAAATGCAGTCCTGCAGCTCTGACCCACACTGATGATTATGATGGATCTTCAGTCTGGAAGGGACGACACAGTTACAGGCTCAGCATGGGGGCATTTTCCTTACACTGCCTTGGAACCTGTGGGGGGTTTTCCTGTTTAGTTTTCAATTATTTGACTCACACCTGATGCACTTCACTCCCACGTTAACAGCTGGTGGGTTCAAAGGCTGGAGTTGGTGAGGGCAATGCCTGGAATGGATGGTAATTATGTACTGAGCTCATTATAACTGTTCAGTTATTGAATAATTTGGAAAGGCGAGCAGGAGGAATATTTGGTTAATTAAGAGCTCGTTTAATCGCTGCTAAATTTAGCCTTCCAGAACAGTGCTCACCTTCCCCACATTTGGAAACCTTTGCCTACCTGCACTGCCAGGGGAAGCAGGAACACTCTGCTCCTCACCTCGTGGTGTCATGGCTTTGTTCCCTGCCAGCTCTGCCCCTCCACATTTGGCTTCACGTTCATTAAGATCCCTCCGAAGCTGCCATCAGTCTCCAGCAAGATGTTTAATTAGAAACAACTCACCTGTAAGTGCCCAGGTACTTTTGGGACCAAAATCTCATCCAGTTTAAAAAACTGACCGAACAGCAAAGTCTGAGCATGTAACAGAGCTCAGAAAGTGTGAGCAGGAGAAAATCCTTAGAGCCCTCAACATTTTTCTGTTGCTGCTGGTCTAACACAGTTGCTGTGCACGTGTTTCTTCTGTTTGAGGTTTTTGACAATTTAAAGCTTAGAGAGCAGGTTTAGCACCCAGGGGATGCTTTCTGGAGCTTGGACTGATTTCCAGAGGCTCTGGGGAGTCTTCAAGACAGTGCTCGAGACAAAAAAAAAAGTGTTTACAGCTTAATGCCATGTCTCTACTATTGTCCCAAGAATGTCAAATATCCATTTGCAAATTCAGGGAGGCTTGTAACTGAGGACTTTTGGGGAGAGTTTTGAGGGAAGGACTAAAGGGGGAGGTAGCATTTGACTCAAGACGAGCACAACTTTATTTAAAACAACGACTTAGTGGATTTAAAATAATTCTTTTGCTTTGGGCTTGTTGCTTAAGTGCTTTTATCCTTTGCCTTAGATTATTTTAATACATTAGAGTCCTCGTGCACAGTCAGTGGGGTGTAAGTGCTGCTGCAGATGGGATGTGGCCACCAGCTGGCACATGCTCATGAAAAGGGGACCCTCCTCCCAGCACGGAAGTCAAGGGCAGATGTTCAGAAAGAAGAAAAAAGAAAAAGCAAAGCCCCTTTGCACTCCCAAGTGACAAATGGTTTAAAGACTCCAAGAGGTCACTGCTCCTCCACTCCTGTCTGTCAGAGGAAGGAAGGAAGAGTCTGTTCTGAACCTCATCCTTCATAATACACTTCAGAACAAAGTAAACTTATTTTTTTCTATTAGGGAGAAGATATTAGAACAAGCCAGATCTCGCACGTCTGGCAACGTACCAGTGTTTTGCAAAGGTATCCATGAGCAACTTCTATTTTGCTTTCAGTTCAAACGCTGCAAAAAAAAAAGGAAAATAATTTTTAAACGAGTTTTTCAGAGCAGACTCCATAAGGTCAATGCTGCAGAGGAGAAAAGTCATCAAAGCAGGTTGATTTTAAAACCTGACAACCTCGACAGCCTCCTTGCAGCAGCACAGAGCCACATCAGTTGTGCTGTTACCCATGGTTACAAAATTGTTGAATGAAATGAAATGGAATCCAAACCTGTCAAGAGTTGTAGCTCTCACAGAGGCAGGACAAATGATGTGGAATGGTAACTCCTCGAGTACTCCACTGGGGCCTCAACTGAATATTTTGTCAAACTGCTCTAAATTAACAGAGCTCGTCTGTTCTGAGTCTGGGATGCTGAGGAGATGAGGAAGCTCCTGGTGGGATCTGGTTGATTGTAAAAAAATCCCTTTTTCTTGACAAGAGGACAAGGTATAAGGCAGGTCCTCAAGAGACCCTGTGATTTCAAGTAGAGAAGTGTTACGGGATATTCTCTCTTTGCCCCAAAGGAAAAAGAATCAAGGTGAAGTCTGGGTTAGAATTAGTGTTTTCTCTTCAATCAGTCATTTCTTCTAAATTAATAAGGCAGAGACAGCTGCTTTAGCAAAACAATTAAACAGTACATCAATAAAGCAGCTGCTTTGCACCAGGCAAGTGACTTTCCCAGTGGGCATCTCCCAGGTTTCTGTGGATGTTGGGCACTGAGGCAGCCACAGACTCCTCTGTTCCCCTAAGTTCTCTGCTGGATTTTGGGGGTACTGTGCTGGGAGGAGGATGACAGCAATGCTGTCAGGATCTTTTCTTCCTGCTAAGTGTCCCTGTCAAAGCATCTTTCCGTGGCACACCAGGGCAGCATGAATTCCCATCAGCCTCCTTTCCTTACCCAAGAAGGGACAAAAAGTCAACAACTGCAGAGCCCTGTCAGCAAAGGATGGCTGGAGAAGGGCTGCAGACTGATCTCAGCTCTCAATACTGTGTGAGATGTCTCTACAAAGCTATTCCAGTCTCTGCTGGTGAAGGGATCCCACCCTCTGCCAAAGTCACTGAGCCAGCAGTGAGTTTACCTTTCCCCATCCTGTTTATCCACGTGATATCAATTCCTATCAAGTATCATTTGGGATGTCAGACCTTGTTCAGCACTCAGTGTTACCCACATTTAGCAACTGCTCCTTCTCAGCACCTCCACAGCAGGAGGAGGTCTCACCCTTCCCACCACCTGCAATGTCCAGCCGAGTCCCACAGAAAATCCCAAATAATATCTCCCAATAGGGTCTCTTCTGCTGCCACCACCTCTTGGAGTCTCCAGATGTGTCCTCCCCATCCCAGCTGTCACTGCCTTTTGTACTGACAGCCAGAGCAAACCCTCCAGCCCTCACCAGACCCCAAACCTCCTCCTGGGGTGGTCCCCAGGCCGAGGGACGCGAGGGTTTTCTTGGCTGGAGCGGGTGCAGACAGAATTCTTGTAAGCATCAGTTTTACTGTCTCTTCCCAACATAAACTGGACAAATTGATGGAGTCCTGGCCCCGAGGATAAACACCACCTCCAGTGTTTAGAGTAACTGTCTCTGGAGAGGAGCCGTGCGGCTGAGCCGACACGGGAGCACCCCCGGGCACCGGAGGGGTCTGGTGGCACCGCCCTGGCAGGAGCCTTCCCTTGCTCTCAGATGTCCCCAGGAAGGATAAAGACTACAAAAAGTCTTGCAGTTCACCCAGGGACCATAATAACAACCTGAAACTTATTTTGCAGGGTTACAGAGGAGCAGCAATCAGCACCTGAGGCTCCTGCAGAAATCCCTGTCTGGGCTGGCTGAAGTGCCCAGCACAGTAGTTCCAACACACCAGTGTTGCAAAATACTCAGTTTTATGGAGTTTTCATACTTCAGATTAGTTTCAGCTTTTTAGCTGTTTAGGAGTGGTAAATCCTCATGTGGTTAGGAAGCATTCCTGGCTATTATCTCTAAGAAGAACTTTAATATTTACAGTCAGGCTAGTACTTCTGGAGGAGACTGAGATTAGATAAGCTCATTAAGTCAAGCATTCTTTCCACACCTGCGTTCTTCCCAACAAAATGGTAATTCTGCAATTTCAAGGCTGTTCATTTAGAGACAGATTTTATTTGTCATGCTGATGCAAACCTGAACCCCTGGCACGCTCCATGACTAAAGCTGGCTCAGATGTACACAGGCTGTCCTCCCCTTTCAGGGCCTTGAACACAACTGCAAAATCCCCGTCTCCTCAGTGACACAGCCTGGTGCAGCTGGACTGCTCAGAATGCATTCAGCAAGCGTGGCATCAGTGTTAGAAAACTAAAATCTATTTATTTAAAAGATTTGGAGTATCCTAGTCCTATTCCCACCTTTGTCTCCTCTGCAGTACAAACAAGCCCTCATCTGCACTTGGGAAGTAGCTGTGGGTGTCTGGAGCAAGCAGTGACTGAGTCTTCTTCCAGCTGCACATCCAGCCCCTGCACATCCATCCAAGCTGGAAGAAAATAAAACCAAGGTCATTAACCCTGTCCAGCTGATGGGCAGGGGAGAGGCAGACAATAACAATGGTATTAAAGTTAATTGACCCACTGGCTTATTCATTGCATTTCATTCATTAAAAACAAGGCTTTAAGGCTCAAAGATTTCTGGGTTTTTTGCCATTCTGTCAAATGGTCTAACAAGAGGCTGTTGCTGTTCCTAATGACCTTGCCCTGTTTGTAACTTTATTGCCTTGGAAGTGCACCCACAACTACAAAACCATTACACCTCCCACTCCAGGGTCAGGCCATCAAACACCTTCCCTTCTGCCTCGCCCAGATCCTGCAAATCACAAAGCCTGACCAGAGGACAGAATCGTTAATTTAGCCCTGAACATCTCAGAAATGTCTCCCTGTACAGCTCAGCTATGGAGAGGCTTTTGATTGCTGCCCTTCCGTGCATGCTTTATGGCTGAAGTATTTAATCTAAGGAGAATGATTAGGAGGAGCACAAGTTCTCCAAAGCCTATGTGAAAATTTAGCAACAGAGTCAAAAGGTGTTTAACTTGTATTGAAAGTGATAATTTTTGCAGGATGCTGGAGTTCACTGCCTCACAGCCATCTGGAGGTGCTAAAAGCATTGAGAAAACAAAGCCCAGAGGTCTCAAGTTCCAGTTGTTGAGGGGAAAAGGCTCAGAGGCAGCAGCTGAGATGATGGAAGACTTCAAGGCGCTAATAAATGTGACAGGAGTGAGTCTTCACCTCTTCATCCCGAGCTGTGCTTTCAGCTGGGCACTCTGAGATGGGAACAGCCTTCCTGAGAAATCCACAGGCATTTATTCTGTGCTGCTGCTGAGGCAGAGAAGTGCCTGCTCGTGGTCTGAATGGATCAAGATCTCCATCAAAATGTGTAATTGGAAAGGGAAAATGAGCAGGGGCAGGACTGGATTTCCAGACACTGTTTGATCATGGAAAAGCAGAGTAGAACCTCAGTGGAGAGTACTGAAGAGCAGGTGCATACTCCCTACACTCCAACTAAAGGATTAACAAATCAGTAAAACTCTGTTCTTTTTTAAGAGTTCCAGAAAATCCAAGTTTTTCAAACCTTTTTTTTCCCCCCAAAGAGAAACTTTCTCTAGATGTCTTTATTAATTCAGTTTGAATGTAATCTTGGATTATTTCTTATTTACAGGTCTAAATTCTGCCTAGTTTCAGAAAAAGTAAAATAAATGCTATACATATATCACCTGATGGCCAAGACAAGTAGCTGAAGTAAATGGTACTGAGGAAGAGGTCCTGTTGAAAGTTTTATGGAAGGTTTTACCAGCAAGAGCTTTGCTGCCTCAAAACTCTCAGTTTGCAGCTCTTTGTCTGATCTTCTAATGAAGCAATTCAGCAGAGTGAGGAGGAGGAGGAGAAAATGTCAATTTAAATTGACACAGACATGTCAGTGTGGGAGAAATCTCCTGCAGCTGCTCCCTGCCTAACACAGTCTGAAATTTAACTTACCCCTCTGCTTGACTTACTTCTGTTGTATTTCTGTTTCCATACCAGTAAAGCACAGATTATTTTGATCATATTCGTCCCTGTGGAAAGGAATGACTCCCAAATTAATTTATTATTTTCCTTTAAAATAAAGGAACCAATAAGAAAACACACATTTATGGCCCCTAGTGAAGTCGAAATCCTCCAAGTGCACGATCCCTTCTCTCACTGCTTTTGTGTTGAGAAGTGCAAGGACTGTAAACGGGCTCAAGGTTTGTTACTTCACAGCAGCCCTTTAAGTTCTGAATCACCTGGTAAAATGTGGCCTTCTTTTTATGAGGTTATTCAGTGAATCACAATTAAAGCCCTGTTATGCAGGGAGGACTCCCAGAACATGTCTCCTCCTCACTAATATAAATCAGAAATAAACACATTTGTCTGCTAGAGGGAATGGAAGGAACCACCATCCAGAGCCAAGACATGCAGAATGACTCCATTAGGACCTGCCTTTGTTTATTCCCCCAAGATTTAATGGTCTGGCTGGCAAGTTAATATGCTGAGGAGGTCACCTCCAAGGTAGGAATCCACCCAGAGACCTTCCCCTGGCAGTGAAAAGCACTCTCAAAGGAAAACAGTAGGATTTTTTTCTGTGGAGTCAGCAGCAAAGTGTCCAGGCACCTACATAAACAGCTTAAAATAATTGTATAAACTGAGGAAAGAGAAAGAGACAAGTCTTCGAGGTGTCTGTCCAGAAAAATCAAGCCTCAGGAACCTAGTTGGTGCTTTTTTTTTGGTTGTTAATAAAAGAATAGGAAGGGTATCCGTGTCTAAAATGAGCTTTTTTTTAACACTGAAGGCCTGTTATAAGAAATTCCCAGAAATAAGTAACATGAGCTCCACAAATCCCAGCTTCTCTCTATAAATAGAATATTAAGTAGAATATTTCTTTCAAAAAGAGGTGCTGTGGTTTCAGGCACGTGCTCTTGCTGTGCTTCACATCACTGAGCTTCAGCTTCAAGTCTCAGGTGAAGGTCTCAGTGCAGTTCATTATGAACAATAAGTCTGACATGGCAACTCATGGATTCCACCAGTCCAGATCCCTTGGGCAGCCTCTGGATTATCCAGCACTAAACCCAGCTGTTTTGATAGTTTTCCTTTGTTTAGATGCACCTAAAGGTTACAAAAATAAAGGGGATGGTACTTCCAAGCTGCTTTATTGATTCCACAGTAAGAACTATTCAAGCAAGACATTTCTTGTTAGTCCCAAGCTCTGACCTCCTTTCTGTAGCTTCTGTTTCAGAATTCCTTGCTCATTGTCCACAAGGTATCATGAAAGACAAGAGTGCTCAACAACAGACCCCTACCTTGTCATTATTTCAGCTTTACAGGAAAACAGGCAGGATGGAAAGAAACATCTGTGAAATAAAGAGTGGTGGTTCAAATATGGACAGTGCCTGTAATGGAAGAAAAATAAGAGAGTAGCTGGAAAAAAATGAATGCTGAATAATGAGAAATCTTAAAAATTGAGTTAGGAATTCTTCTTAAAGATTAATGCCCCACATGGGCTAAAAGGGTCAGAGGAAAAAGCCAGCTCCTCTTCAGTCCCAGCAAGGCAGTCAATGGATAAATAATGGACTATTATACCCTGTTCAGTTCTTCCTACATGTAAAAGTTGAGCTGTGTTTGGAGGGAAGTGAGATATGAAATGAGGGACTGGAGGGGAGCTGATGCACACAAAGATGTGCACTTTGGAAAAAGGATAGTTATTTTCTTTGCACAGTCCAGCCTGAAGTCACCAACACTCACGTGGAAGATAAAAAATGCCCACACAGATACTCTGGGGATAAATTAAAGATCAGTAAAAGAGAGATGACTGGCAGGTTTCAGCAAACATGATCTAAAACTAGCTTTCAGCTTCCTAAGAATGTTTACAAAAAACAAGATAAGGCAGAGATGTTACAGCTCTTGCTGGTGTTTTAGAAGGAGCAACAGACACTCACCAGAGGATTCCCCACCACTCCAGGCCTGAGTCTGAGCTGGGTTTCCCAGGATGACTGATCTGCCTTCCTGAATGAGGCTGAGACCATCCATGTGCCAGAGCCATCTGTGGTTCAGAGAGGAAATAACTCTTCTGCTGCTCTTGGAATGTTTTTGCTTGGATTTCCACACCAGAGACTCAAAAAGGAGAGACAGGAGTTGGGATATATTTTTCTTTTTTTTTTTTTCCCTTGAAGGAGGGAGGTTGGTTGTATTTATTCTTCCCCTCTCAGAGAGCTCTGACCTCCAGCAGCATCTCCTGGGTTAATTCCTAGAATTTGGACAAAAGTATTGCACAAAGCTCCACATGAGCATGTCAGAGAGAACCAATTCTCCTGTAAACACTGTGCAAGGATATCTGGATGTGGGAGGAACATGAGAAACTATTACATTAAAAACAATGTCATCTTCATTTACCAGGGAAAGGAAAGCTATTAAAGGAGACATTCAAGGGTACTGAGAATTGCAATTGAAGAAACAAAACCAGATTTCCTTGACAGCACAGTCATCATCAATGCCATTTCAGCTACATTTATTTTAATGTGCACATCATTATGTGCTACAGCCTCAGAAAGCACCTGGCTGAGATGCTGACCTTAAAAATAAGTAAGACAGGAAGCTAAATTTCTGCTATAAATCCAAATTAAAATCTTTTTGTAAATAGATTACCCTTGTAAACATTTCTGGATTGACATTCATTAAGATGGAGTGCAGTTTATTCCAGGGGGACAATCCATATTCAGGAAAATCTCAACGTAAATGTACCTTTCCAAACCTTCAGGGGAATTAAAACCTGTGATTCCACAGCTGCCTGCACAATGAAAATGTTATACCTGAGAAATGCCAGGAAGTTCCTAGAATGCTACAGTAATGCAAGGCAGGTTTACACTGAAAACATCATCCAGTCACATACCTGTTCATTTTTCAAAAGTTCCTGATATTCTGCAAAACCTTTGAATGGAAATTAGTTTTAGAAGCAGCACCACTTCACAGAAGTCCTCAGGAGACTTCAGTCAGTCCTGTTGTAGGGATTCAAATCTGGCTTGCTCTTCTGCTGTATTTTCCATTTCACCCTGGGACTTTTCACACCAGCAGCCTTTCCCTTTCCTTACAAATAATTTCCTTTTAAAGTACAAATCAACGTTCCCAAATACTTGCAGCAGGTACACCTTCAGGTGCAAGGCTGTAATTTTACCATCAGGACTCAGCCCCAGTTCACACTGCACAAGTGCTGACCTTTCTCTAACCACGAGGGCTCTTTGAAAAAGGTCCTCACACAACTGGGAACCATCAAGCCACATTCTGCCATCACCATGTGTTTAATTAAGAGCACTTCTCTGCAGCAGCTTGGCATCAGATTTGTGCTACTTGAACAGAACAAGTCCTGTCCTGGGCCTAATGAGAGTTCTAAGAACCAGAGCCCTGCAGTTCCCAGTAGCAAAGGGCAGCTGAACCACAGAGAGGACAGAAGGAAATTCAGGTATTTCAAATGCAGAATTATCTGTCAAGAACCGGGAAGAGAGACCCTTAATAAAAAGGTATTCAGGGTATTTAAGGGGCCTAAAATAAATTAAGCCAAATTGATTTCTAACATCAGTGAATTCTGCAACTTCCACTCTGCCCCAGGAACATCAGCCTTTCTGCAATTACTGGTTTCCTGCTGTAGGCTGCATTCAGAAACTTTTAGATTGCATTTTACTTCCTCATTTGCCATTTAAGTTCTTCCAAGATCTAGATATTGCTTTTTGTAGTCCAGATATTGAAGCTTCAGATAGAAGAATCTCAGTGGGACTAAAACATACAGCATATGGAATTATTGTGCTTCTTTTCCAAAGAAATTCTCATAGCGGGTGCAGCAGACAATTATCCAGCAAATTCAAGTGACAGGTTTGCTCATCATATTGACCAGATTACTGAAGCTTAAAGACTCCCAAAGACAAATACCATCTTGACTTTGTTTCTGAATGTCACTCAGGTCCCAGCAGGAGAGCTGCACCGGCTGTGGGAGATACCAGGATCTGCCAAAGATGAAAACCCGAGATGATGAGATGAGACTTCCCCCAGGGTCTGAGATGACCTTGCAGAGCAGGATTTTACAGAGGGCAGCTCCAAAAGTGCCCCTCAAAGCCTGCATGACAGCCAGGAGTGAGCAGCAAACACGTGGACAAGTGGCACAGCAATTCCAGTGCCAGGGCTGCAATAACCTTATAGTGGAGTGAGGATTTGGTTTGTTCTGTCCCAAAGGGACAGGCTACAGAGAGGAGTTCTTGAGTGGGCTGAATCCCAGTGTGAATCACACAGCTCCATTCATATTCAGATTCCACTGCTGTCGGGTGTTGTTCTGGAAAAGGCACATTTGAATCCCAAAGCAATGTGAGCAATCAAGTTTCAATCCAGTAAAGCAGTTGCTGGTGATCTTGGTCTGCCTTCACAGAGACTTAAAACCTGGGTGTAATTCAAATTTCTTGGAATAAACAGGCTTTGAGGCAAGGATTTCAATAGGAAACGCAATTGACTTTATTGTTTCCTTGCATCCAGCATTTTTAACAATCCTTCCTTGTTAGCACAGACAAGGAAGCCTTTTTCAGGTTTGAGAACAAAGAAATCAAATGACAGAGGCTTAACCTTGCTGGTGTGCCCAGGGAGAGCACTCACAAGGCCAGGTGTCCTGTCACCATTCCTCTTTATACTGATCTGCAGGGTAATCCCCCCAATACTTACTATTTCCATAAAAAGGTAGATTAAGGAATCAAAACTGTATGAATAGAATTTTTTTTAAAAAAATTAAAAATCAAAGCACATTCCCAGATTTTCAGTGTTTCATAGAAATTATACATCCCAGGAATATAACAGATCAACATTTGCTAATTAATTTGACTGAGAAAAAAAATTATGTTTTCCTACAGTTTATTTATCAATTCCCTGACCCACAACAGAAATCTTTGACTGCAGGAAGAAACCAAGGTTGTTGGCAAGATTACACTTTGTTCCTTTATCTGCACTGCAAATCACACAGCTCCCCTGCAGTTTATTATCCAGGGAATACCAGTGGTCCTAGTCAACAGAAAAAAAGTCTTCATGCTAAACTGAAAAAGAGAAGTCCAAAAATAGCTACTGAGAGACTTTCTGAAACAGCTAAAACATTGCTTTGGACACAATTCAACTGCAGGTGGACACCAGTTTCCCTCAGAGCCCACAGGCTCAGGAGGTTTTGAGATCCAGCCCTCCAGGCAGCAAGTCAGGCTTTGCAGGACTGAGTCTAAGGAGGCCAGGACGGGCCTATGGCAAATCTCAACAAAACTATGTCTTTTTTCTCAGCTCTTCCCCTCCCAACCCACTGCCCTTCCTGGGCACTGGATAATGAGGAATTCTTAGATGAATCCAGAGGATTGGTTACCTCTGCCCAGCTCTCCTTTTGAATTTTGATTCAATGTACAGGGTTACATGGTCAAGCCATCTCCATGAACAGTTCTTAATAACCCTAACACTGGGCTTCCAACCAGGAGACTGATCATTTTCATGGAAATCCAAAGGAAACAAGGCAAGCTGGGAATGCTGCATTCTGATCAAAGGGATCTAGTGCAGTGACATTCCCTGCACAAAGCATTTGCAGTCCAAAAGCAATAGGCTTTCTGGCCAGAGAATTGCATTGCTGACCTTGTATTAACTAGTCCCTGTTTGTAGCAAAAAATAGTAGTAGTTCAGTTAAAACAGAAGTTCAAGTAAGTCCCAGTAGCCAAACCCCAGGTGTACTGCCCATTAATGCCCATGCTCAGGAGAATCCATTCCTCTCAAGAGGAAGTATGTTCAAAATAACACTCACCTTGCTCAATTAACTTAGGTTAAACTTTCTACATCACATGAGTAACTGAAAAGGCTAAAGAATTAAACAGGTAACAGCAGCATAGGGAGACATATCAAGGCATGGCCCAAAAGATGGTTTGTATTTTTTAAACTGAAGAATTTTCAAAAAATAGTACTAAAAAAAAAGAATGAAGAGCCCAGTGAAGAACTCCTCTTTGTAGCCTGTCCCTTTGGGACAGAACAAACCATTTTCAGAATGCATCAGATCTGAGATGGTCCTTAAGGAAAAGGTCACGTGAAAACAAAGTGTATTACAATCCATTGATACAGCTGGGCAATTCTCATTGAACGTGGGGTAACAAGAGATGTCATCTCCCTTTTTCCTCTCCTCTTGCAGGGCTTCTCTCCTTCCATTTGCCCTCGTGCTCCACCCCCAGAGGAGTCACCCCAGGACTGGATCCCCGATGCCGTGCTCTGGGTTGCAGGTGAAGGAGATGGTGATGGCAAAGCGAGTGCCCCAGTGAACCTTCTCCACACGGTGAAGGTTCTCCGACCCAGAGGTGAAAAAGGAAACCCGGCCTATAAAGACAAATATTTCATCAGTGACATGGAGTTTGCCTCTCAGCTCTCTCCACACAAGTTTAGCTGTTGTCTCAGCACCTGAGAGCCCACAGGTCATCACACAAATTGTTATGAGCTTATGCTGCACTCTGACAGCTTTATGTACTGTTTAAAACATCCATTAATCCTTTGTGCTGCGAAGCTGGAGATGTAATTCCACTGTATCTCATAGTTTATAAAAGGCAGGAGGAAGCCAAAAGCATCTGAAGCCAGTTCTTAGTTGCCTCAATTAAAAAAGCGCAGCTCTAGTGACTGCCATCAAAGTGTATTGATTTCCTCCCTGCTCCCCTTCTAGTCTGGGCTCTAATTTTAGACCAAAGAAGGAGGAAGTACTAAAGTCTTCAAAAAGTCTTCAGTGACAAAATGCTCAGCAGGTTTACAAGCACCTGTGGCAGTTTCTCAGCATTGTACCAAGTACTTGCTGTTGCTTTCCGTGCCTGCTCTGGTCACTCACTGTTCAGTCAGGTTACAGTTGTGTATCCAGTCATGTACAAATTCACTTTCCTTAGAAAGAGCCACTCCATCAGTGCATTGCCTTGGGAATTGTTTAAGAAATGCAAGTGCTTCCTGCTGTGCCCCATCCTGCCCCAGCTCTGACCATCACCACCTGCCTGGGGCTCTCCGGGCCTCACGTGGCATCCAGGTGAAATGCAGTGACTCTGATGTGACAGCAGAGGTACATTGGCATCCCCCTGGATGAGACAGCAGGATGGAGCCCTCTGCACTTCCACATTATTAAACTCTTCTGAGAGCAAACAAGTTTGATGTTCAGCAACTGACTCCGAACTGACGCAACTCCATGGGACGGCTCCGGTTCTCCTGAGGAACCAAGGAATGCTCACCTGCACAGCTGCTTTATCCCAATAGCTTCTGTTGTCCCTACTCGGGCTTTTTTCCCACTGTTCAAATTAAAGTTCGTTTCAAAGGTTATCCAAGGGAACTCCTGTTGCCAATCTAACTGTGCCTGGGATGCAATCAGGCAAAATGAAACACTTAGATGCCTACTTAGAGTCTGCACAAGATAAACTTACCCCATCCAACCCTTACCCCATCTCCACTGTAAGAATGGGCATGTAGCTGGTTTGTTCTTCTATAAGTGATCCAAAAGATCCAGAAGTTCCTTTGCTTGCACACTCCTAAGCAGCACACGTGGGAGACTGGGACAGAACCAGGCTGGCTTTATGGAGCTCAGTTTACCCACTAATCTCTGAATTCAGTCTTTGGGAGAAGCCCCTGAGTCCCTTTCACACTGGGTTCCAGCTCACATCTAATCCTCATGCAGTTCAGAGTCTTTCACAGCTGCCAAGCACAAGTCATATCATACTCTTCTGTTCCTGTGGCTGCACATCAATAATGGGTAAAGCTTTACATATGTAAAGAGCAGAGTCATTCATATGCACAGCTCATTTCCACCTTGGTGTCCTGCTTTTCTGGATGAAAGGCTAAATGAAGGCAACATGCTCCTACCCTACAAGCGTTGCAATGAGTGCTGCCCTCAAGGATTTCATACAAAGTCCCTGCCTCATAATTTTTTTTTTCCTTTTAAACCTTATTTCAACATCATCAAAGTACTTTGATATCAATCCCTCACCTACTCACCCAAAGCTTTGCCTTAAACTGACTTTCAAGCTGTTTTGTTTGATCTCTTTCTAGAAGTTGTAGTAATTCAGAGTGGGACAAGGTTCACTGTATTGTTTAAGCCAGTTAAACTGGATTTTTTGGCTACACAGAAGGTCTTTTAAGTCCTTTCTTTAATAAATATGTCTTCATATATATGGTATCTTACAGCTCCTTGTGTATCTGGTCCCATATCCAACAGCTGGGGTCTCTGGGTCACTGAACAAGGCTACAGTCAGTTTTCAAAGATGCTTTGTCCTCACTTGGGAAAAATTTAACCTTAATTTCTTTGCAGTTTTTGAAGCAAAAGCACACTTTCTCCATGGTACATTATTTTTAAGAGTATAAATGTTCAAAGCAAGGGTAAAGAATGTTAATTCCCATCCCATCCAACAAAACCTTCCAGGGGTATCTGACAATACCTTTATCCAGAGACTCATGGGGAAAAGACATGAGATAAAATAAAGCTGTGCCATTAGTAAGAGATCTCTATTTGACAACACCACCTGAATCTACAGCTTGTTTTCTCTTCTTTTCCATGTTTTTTATACTTTCCAGCATGAAATGCTAGAAAGTGTTCAGGATGGAGTTTGGCCAAGGCTCAGCTGATGAGCTGCTGTTCCTTGCAGGCTGCAGAAAGTGTTCTTGAGGTGCAGCTGTTCCCCTTCCCGGGTCATGGATACACCTCCAGCTCTGCTTCTGGACCAGGGTTAGTCCAGAGCTCCAGCTCCAGGTGGAGCTGCTTCCCAATCCCTCTTTTCCATGGCCCTCAGGCATCCACACAAGTTTTAAAATACTTAAGAGTAAGCAAAGGATAAATTGTATTTGGGATGAAAAAACTACTGTCATGAGACATTCATTGGAATGTGCCACCCTGTGACAGTGACCAAGGACTGGGAACTCCCCACAAGCTCTTACAGGAGGCAAGACTTTAATTGTATCAGTGCTCACCACTTATTCTCCTGATTTTTTGAGAATCCATCTTTGCATTGGTCCACAGGAATCACTATTTATGAAGACATGCAAGTGCCAGTCACAAGCTCCACTGCTATGAATTTTATGTGATCCCAGTTTAGATGAAGCAACACTGTTATTTTCAGGAATAATATTTAACAAGCAGCAAAAGCAACAGACATTTCACTATGCAGCAATTTTGTCCCATTTAATTGCTCAAACAAAACCACTAGAGGAATATATGTATTAAATATGAGCTTTTGCTTTCCCCTGCTTTTGCTTTCCCAGTTTTAATTCATAATTGCCTCTCAGCAACGAGTTCTTTTCAGATCTACTCAGAAAACATCACCACCACAAGGAGCAGCAGACAGGTGGGAAAAAATTATTTACTCAGCTATGTCACAGTAAAAAGTCAGTATTCCCATAAGACTTGCTCTCAGCAGATTTTATCTGTCTTGAATTTTAACATTCTGTTGCACTTCCATAAACAAGTTGCCTTCAATTTGCTACCCAACCTCTCCTGAGAGGCAGCACAGACTGGAGGAAAGTGCAAAGGAAACCATTTTCAGTGACATGTACACCCCTGACACGTAACTGTGACCTCAAGGAAACCATTTACTCTCCCATTGGTTTCCTTGTCTCTAAAATGAAAAGTTGTACTGACCTATTCTAACAAGGTTTCTGTGAAAATTAATTAGTAAGCACCAGTACAATACTTGGCAGTTAACACACGTTCTCTTTTATAAGTATTATTAAAAAATACCTTCTGCTGCTCTTATTCTGAAGGAAAATTAGTCAGGCACACCAGGTTAAATTATAACAAGGTATAGAGAATATACAAAAAGGTTTTGAGAACCATTCAAATATTAACACCCCACAATGCTCATAAGAAAAAATGCTACAACATTATTATGCCTCTAATACTAAACATTCATTGCATAACTTAGGTTGGAAGAGACCTTGGGAAGTTACCTGGTACAATTCCCTTTCTCAAATCAAGGCCAATTTCCAGATTATATCCGACTCCTGAGTCCCACCAGGTTGCCCAGGGCCGTGTCTGACACACGAGTGCAGCATCCACACACCTCCCAGGGGTGTCTCAAAGCTTTTGTTACCCCTGTGTCTCCTGTGCCTGATTTTTGAGTGTGGGGAATGGAGCAGATGATCTCCAGAGGTCCTTTCCCACCTCAGTTATTCTGATCACACATGGAACAGGCCTTTCACAGGAATATCAGCTTTGGTAATCACTTGTATTTGCAGCCTGTTTTGCCACTGGATTCCAAACCCCTTCATGCTCCCATCCTTCATGTGGTATTGCCCCTTCTGCTTTCTTGGCAGCATCCTTCTGGCCCTTCCAATTTAATTCACTGCCAAATCTCCTTGGAAACTCCTTGGGTCACGAGAACATCAAGGAGAAACTGCAAATTATGTGTTAGATTGTCTCAACCATGTAAGGGAATGACAACTGTCCCCCTGCTCTCCTCCTTGGCCTGCTGGGCACCAGGGAAGGGCAGGGGCCACCCCTGCCTGGTGCCAATGCCAGGGAAGGGATGCAAAGTAGAGCTGGATGAATGGAAGGGGTCTCTCCTCCACCCACTGTCCATGGCAACTGGTTCTGCTGCTCAGAAGGAAATGAAGCAACTCATCTGTCTGGTTAAAGGGAGGCAGGAACCATTTATTTGGCACCACAGGTCTGTTCAACATCTTCCATCTTGTGCACTGACAGCTTCGACTGTCTGCTTAACATTTATCAGCTCTAACTGGTACTTGGGAAAGGAGGAGAAACTCCATCTCATCTGCTGAGTGACACCAGGGCAGAAGCACTGCAAGGGAAACTACACAAACACAACTGTGTTCTTCTCATCCTTGTCATCTGCTAAGGATTAATCACTAGTTCATTCTCATATCAAGTGTCCAAGGAAACCCATCAGGTCATTAGGCAAAGAACCTGATGATAATACTTTCTGCAATCACACAAAACAGAACTTATTTAATATACTTATTCAGTTGCTTATAAATAAATGTTGAATGGGGAGAACTTTAGGCAAGCCCTTTAAGCAAACCCCACAAAAAAACATGGAGTGACAGTGTCTGTGACTGCCCTGATATGGGGTGAAGAGAGCCCCCCAGAAGAGAGGGCACAAGCTTCTCTGAACAATTTTGCTACATATATGTCAAGCACAGAACAGAAGAAAGAAGCCCATGGCCTTAAAAAAACCCCAAAAACCTACCTGCGATGGGCATTAAAACCTAGTTACAAACTTGTCCTGAAATTACTTGCTGTTATAAATAAAATCACTGATTCACACAGTGAAGTCCTCCCACAGCCACCTTGTAAATTGTAAAACTATTATCAGTACTATCAAAGAAGTACTTGCTTTTATTTTAATTTTAGAAAGATCTGGCATGAAAACTTCCAAATTTCAGTTTTTAAAGAAAATGAATGAATTTATTTCCTACTAAAATGTACATAAACATTTTTAGACTTCAACAGAATCCCTGTCTGCTTCTCTCCTATCAGCACAGTTGGCTGCTCAAAATCCCAAGTTTTTTCTCTGTCTGAAGGTGTGACAACCCAGGGGAGTATTTAGAAGTGAAATCTGTATAACTGCCCTCTCCATATCAGTTATGAGACCTTTTGGCTCCACTTCTTCTCCCTACAGCCAAGAGAAGGACAGGGACATCACCCTGCTCTGCCTTCCAGTTCTCCCCTCAGTGCTCGACCTCACCCAGCCAAGATACCAAGTCTGCTCTGCTCCTGTGTCAGAGCAGCTGCAGAAGTTCCAAACTGGACCCCTAAAGAAAGTTCTCACCCAGAACAAAGTGTTGCAATCACATTAAATAACCTCCACATCACCTCTTCTCCTTTTCTTGACCATCCCAAACGTGGCATGGTCAGTAGAGCTGTGGCCAAATCACATGGATGCCCAAATTGTGGGGTTTGGACTTCTGATAGAGCAGGAATTCCCCCTTACATTTAGTAAATCACTGTAGCACAAGCACAAGGGTAACCTCTGCTGCCCACTTATGCAAAAAATGCCCTTTAAACAAAAAGGCCTCATGATTTCATCTATGGCATATGACATTCACACTCACAAAGCTTAGGAACCAAGAAATGAACTGTCATTACTGACCCACACAGTGAAACACAGCTGAACCTGGGATTTTGGTTTACTTTCCATCCTTCCAGTGGCCCAGCCAGGGATACATTTACTGACCACAGCTCTCCTCAGCAACAGCTGCCTCAACCAGACAGTGTATTTATCTGAAGTCATTAATAAAAACACCATGTTAAGTGCAGGTCTGACCTGCACTCCCAGGTATCTATTGCTTTATGGGCCTAATTAAAATAGTATTTCATTTAATGCCATAATTAACCTTGATGACATAATAATGTCATCAAGCACCGCTAGAATACAAAACCAGAGCCTGGTAGCCAATTATCCTTCCACAGGTAACAAAACAGAAAGCAAAAGAAAGTCTTCAGAGTTCTATAGAGAAATGAGGAGCTATTTTCTCTGTATTTTTGTCACAATTGCAACAGCTCCTCCTTTTTCTACCATTTTTCTTTGCAATCACCTCACAGTCCCTGGTGCAATTTGTGATGAGTATTGTAAATCCTGGACTTTGCATGGCTGGTTCTTACTGAGCTGCATTTCCTCCTCACCAGGACTGGCAGCTACTTCTGGAGAACTTTTTTTAAAAATCCTTCTCAACTTTCAGCTGATATTGATTTAACTTCAAGATGTGCTCCAGTTTTTACTGACTGGAGCAAAACTAAAGCTAAGAATGGCAGGAGATTATCATGATCTAGATTGAATCTGGATGATGTGGCTTGAATACAGAGAAAGATCAGATTATCTCAGTGAGGGAGAAGAATGTCCCCTGTTCCATGATACAAGATAAATTACTAAATACATGCTTTAAACACATTTTTCACACCTTCTGTTAATGCTGCTGTGGGAGTTCTGGACCTGGAAATCTTACTTTTCATGTCACTGTGCTACATTTCCTCAGCCTTTCGTAGGGAACTCCTTGAACCTGATTTTTTAAAGAGCACAGTAAGATTAAAATATGACAGATTCCCACCACTTCATCTGGAATACTGCACTTATTATCATGATTCCATGATTTGAGAGGCATGCAATATCTAACCACTGCAATAAAGCTACACTGACCTCAGTGAATGCACCCACAGACCCCCAAAGCCCATTCCTGCACCATGAGAAAGCCTCGTGTGCATTTGAACATACACTGTCTTCCATCCTAAATGAAAAATAATCCAACTTCCCAAGTTCCCAAATATCTCATACCTTCAAATCAAATGGTTTACACTTTCAAAACCCCACTCCTGACAGCTGTGAGAATATGCTAAGTTTGATATTCAAGGAAGAGCCACGTTTCAGTCTCCAAAGCACAGAATTCATTTTGCACCACAGATTATTTTCTTCCACAAACACACAGAAGAAGTGACTGCGACCTTTCCTTCTACCCTTGTATAATAAACAATTTGTATGAGGAACAAATTACCTTGTAAGCGGAAAATAAGTGCAGCAAAACTGACCTTGAAACCAAATTTACATGCAAATAATGAACATAGAACCAGTACTGAGATTTCACCCCAACAGCAGGGTTTCATCTACACTTTATGATAAAGTGAAGTCTGTGTCCTAATATTGTCAGTCCCCAAATTCACACAAGACTTTAGAAAATTATGACATTTTAAATATGGTTTACACCAACAAGCTTAGCAGCAGCAGAAAGTATACCAATTTTATGGCTGAAAAATGTCTTGCCATTTCTTCTTAATCCTCCTGTATCTATTGAAGATTACTAAAACATGTCTCAGACCAGCAAAAAGAAGTTAATGTGGAAAGGTTTCATTTTGAAGGACCTCATTCGAAAGGTTGCTCTCCTGAACAAAACCAACCCTGGTGCAAAGGGTGAAAAAAAAATACCAGCGTGATAATTTTGGCAACAGAATTTCCATAGATACTGCTTTAGATCTGTTTCTTTGCACAAAAAAAATGTTTTCTTTTCAAAGTAGTATTTCCCTTGGCAGTAAGAATTCTCTTACTCATGGTACAGTGAGTTTCTTGCAGCAGACAGAGGTCCTGACTGAAGTCAAAAGACACACAGATACTTCTGCAGCCCATCAGGGCACAAGAAAGATGTGTTCCCTCATGCCAAAACTGGTTATGAATTAGCCAAAGGTCTGTACACTTGAACTGGCATCATGGTGCTGACTTGTTCATGTCTGTTGAAAAGAAAATAATCTCAAAAGCCTCGAGGTTAGTAAGTTATAATTTCTCTTTAAAGCAGGAGGTGTTTGTTAGTAACAGAACTAGGGGATGTTAAAGACCATCCTGCAAATCAGAGTCTTTCACTGAAATATGTGAGAGTTGGGACTTACAGAGCTCTTAGATAATGCACAAGTGATATATACTGAGAGAAGGGATAAGCATTTTAATTTAGGCTCCACTCCTAACAGAACAGTCCTTCCTGTCCCCCACTGCCTGGCTAACACTGATCCTTACCATTAAAGTGCTGCAAATGCATCTGGAGCAGCAGTGGGACTTGCCCAGGCAGCACTTTCAAACACAAAACATCCCACAAGGTTCTATTTTTAATTGCTTTTTCCTTTATTTCCAATTACTGTTTTTCTGCTCAGCTGCATCACTAACAATGACTTTTCTGTCCCCTGCTGTAAAGCCTGACACTTGGACAAATAAGTGCTCACAGAAAAAGAAACCCACCCATTTGGGCACCCAGCATCAGGCTCCCAAAATGCAGCCTAAGTTTGAGACAACAAGAAGTGCCAGGTTTTAGTTCTTCAATGCCATTAGCAATACTGAGAAGGTAAATTGGCTGCCAAGCACTAAAACTGAACCAGTGATTATGACAGTGATCTCTAAAAAAGCCTAGATCTCCTAAATGAGAAGCAGGAAAGGTTGTCAACATGTGATTTTAAAAGTTGGGTTGGAGTGACAAGCCAAGCACCAAGGATCAAAAGAAGCATAAACCAAAACAAAACAAAAAGCCAAAAAGGCAGAAGGAGAGGAAAAAACACTGCAGAGGAACATTCTGAACATGAAAAATACATCAGCTTGTGCCAGCAACAGAAAAGACCCTGGGGTCATTCTCTCCCAAGCCACATTTTGTCAGCAAGAGGAGAAGTAACTGCAAGTGCCTTCCCGTTGTGCTTCACCTCAGAAGCTTTTCTCCTTTGCTCTCAGGATGTCAGCAGTGCCTCAGGTTGTACCACAGGCAGTGACACAATCATGGACTCCTGACAACTTGATTACACAGAGGAGTGTGTCAGAAAGGGGTAACTGGCATTAAGATGAATTTTCTGTTGTGTACATGAAGCACGTTGGAGCTGTTCTTGGCACTGTTTGGTTTCAAAGGGTGTGTGCAACCAGGCCTGTGGCACCCACTGCCCACAAACCACCCGGGAGAGGGAACAGCCACAACCAGGTGCTGTTAAAAAACCCTCAAAATGACACCAAGAGCGAACACCTTGCAGCAGAAAACCTGAAAATGAACTGGATAGGGCTGAATGGAAGCAATTTCACAGTTACAGACTTTGGGAAACTAAGCCAGGGGCACCTTGCATACAGTGCCCCTGCACTGAGCCAGGAGACAGCTCTCCTCCCACACCCAAAACTCAGCTATGATTTCTACAGCTATAAACACATGTTAATCTTAGAATTGCATCTGGCAATGAAATGGTTTCATGTGCTCCCTTTCAAAACAGAGCATTTTGCAAAAGGTGATACTTTCAGCTTAGGGTTTATTTCCAATCGTAAAAGCCAAAATAATCAAACATACAATTCTTGATACCAAACCCAGAATGCAGATAATCTCAGTTTATCTAAGCCAGCATTACTGAAGGTGAGCAGATCACTGTGATCCATAATTCAAAAAAACACCATCCCAATTTGCAGGCAGCAGTAGTCTAAAGTCAGTTCTGCTTGGGGTAATGCCTATCAGCAGACAATTACTGAGGCTGTCTTTAAATGAGTAAATTTCCATCTTTTCTGCCTTGAAAAAAAAATACAGAACACAGCAGGAATATAAATTGTCCTTGGCTTTTTTTTCCCTGCAAAAGTGTGGCTGGTCTTGCATTATAAAAGGTAACACTGCTGGAAGCTCAGCACTCACCTGCCAGACAGATGAGCTGAGACTGAGCTCTTTCTCTCTAGACATCCTGCCCCAGAGTAATTCTAGTTCCAAATGATCCACTTCTTATAAAAATCTCAAACCAGTCTCAAAGGCTTTTTATTTAGGTATAACTGACAGCCATCAGAATGCTCATCCCTGTCAGATCTCCTGGAAGCAGGGATGGACTTATAACCATGTTCCAGCAGTTTAGCAGAGCTGTGATAATCAATCATCTTCACACCCAGCCCACAGCCATCTCAGGGGATTAAGCCCACCTTGAACAGCAAAGGAACTTCAGGCCAGTCTAAAATAAGCTGTTTATTTTGGATTTGCTGCAGTCACAGCTTTGCTCTTGCTGCACAGTGCCCTGCTAAGCTGTCAGAACTGGATGGCAGTTCCTAAGCCCTACAGCTTTCAAGGAAGTCACTTATTGTAGCCCAGATATGTCAAACTGTGGCCACATTTTGGCCTTTTTTAATCATTATTTCTCATGTCATCAGTGTGAAGACAGAATGCTGCATTATTACCACACACAATCCCACAACATGTGCCAGCCCACCCAGTTAATAAATGGCACCATGAACCACTTCTCCTGCAGGCAAACCCAGGCTGTACCTGCTCGGGGCTCGACTGTCTTGTTGGAATCTGCATCCAGGAAGACAAACCGTCCTCCCCCGAAGTCCTGGGTGTAGTCAGAGAGGTAGAGCAGAGAGGTGTAGTCAAAAGAGCCATAAGTCACCTGGGGGGGAAGACAACATGACCAAAAATGACCAAATTC
Source organism: Lepidothrix coronata (assembly GCF_001604755.1). Classification (NCBI taxonomy): domain Eukaryota; kingdom Metazoa; phylum Chordata; class Aves; order Passeriformes; family Pipridae; genus Lepidothrix; species Lepidothrix coronata. The sequence goes on along the minus strand of NW_016690422.1, from coordinate 913,061 downwards.
TGCAGAGCACAAATAATTCAGCAGATAGATCTGATGGGTTATTCTAATTATCCAGTTTTGACACAAATCCTCTGTGTTCATTAGTCTGTTCTGTTACATGTACACACGTGCTGCACACAGGAGCAGCCTGTCATGTTTATTATCACAGTTTCCATAACTCCAGAAGTGCTCCTGTTGATTTCCAGCATCCAGGAGCAAAATCAACACAGTGCCAGAAGTTACACCCCTGCCTCGTGTCCAAAGTACAGCAGAGCTCAGATCTGCTTACACTATTCCAAGGTAAAGGTTAATGAGCAGAAGAACAGCCTTTGACTAATGAATCCCACCCATTATCTAACCATGGTTATAGATTTCTGGAAACCTCACTTTTCACTTCTTCACCAGCTACCAGGCAGGAGCTTCGTGGTAATAATAAATCAGACTTTCCAAATAAACACACATTTGTTGGAGGAACTTCTACTCTTTTCCATACAGGTTTTGTTTAAAAACCTTCAAACGTGACTTTCTAAGTCTCTGCTTCTTCTCAGCCTACAGACCAAACATCCCATTTTTAAGTATAACAAAGTGATTTTTCCTTCCTTGTAAAGCATTATTTTTGCTTGATATGTACATTGAAGATGGAGAAGAGAAATATTATATATTAATGCTCAGAGAGAAGCTATCTAAATATTTAACACTGAGTTTAGCTGATTCTGAAAATATTTCCTTTCATATCTACACGTCACCAGCAATTAAAAACATCCTTAAAATCAATGGCTGTATTCTCCCATTTCTTACCAGTAAATCACAGCTCTAGAGTTCAGCATTGCACTGTCAAACAGGGAAATGTGCAGCACAGTAGTACTCTATAAACACCCAGCATTTGCAGAGTGTTTTGACTGACCTGGTGACTGTCAGAGGTAGGTGCTACTTCCAAACTTTGAAGATTTCTAAATATTTTCAGTTATGTTTCAAGTTACATTCATTAGTGCCAGTTAAATTTTTGGCTCAAGAGCAATTGTGCATATTTTTCTGTAAGGGCAGTGACTGAAGAGAACAGAGCAGCAGATGGAACAGGAAGACATTCTCATTCTTACTCATTTTATTATTTTGACCATAAGGGCTTAAAGGCAGAAAGCCAGATCTGGTGATAAGCTGCACTACACAGCCTGAATCACAAGAATGAGAGAAATGTTACAGTGATCCCCTTCCCCCCCCTTATTTTCCCAAACCTTGGTAGCAACACAAGGCAATAAATGGGAATTAATGAGCAAGTGGTACTGCAGCACCTCAAACCAGCCATTCTGCAGCCCTTCTCATGCAAATCAGCTCTGCAAAGCTATTTTCCACTTCATTGATTTGGTGATAAAACTTCCCATCAGTTTAAGGAAGCCTTCCAGCCAGCAAAGGCACGAGCACAGTGAAGTTCATTCAGCTCATACCTGCAATTTTAAGGCATTTAAATTGTTCTTATCAAGTCTTCAGTGGTGCAGCAATCTCTGCTCCCTCAGTGCACTCTCCATCCTCTCCAAGGTGGCTTTACCAATTCTAAACTTCTAAAGAGCTGCCTACAAACCATTTTAGCCTAATCAAACACATCTAATTGCTAGAGATGACTAAATGTGCAAAGCAAAATGGCTTTTCTGTTCCTGCCCTTAATTCATTACTAACTCTCAGAAGCAGCCAGGCCTGAGAAATCCAACACTATGGAAAGGAGGCACTAAATTATACTCAGTTAAAATGCTAAAAGTCCTCCCATGTATATGAAATGTATTTGTTACCCTGGTAAATGATTTCCAGTACCAGACAGGTTAGTAATTTGAATCAGAAGTTCACACTATGTGAGAAAAGCTGTCATTAAAACCAGGGGATAAGCCATACAGCCACAGCAAATCAATTTTCTCCAGCTCCTTATGAACAAAATAGAAAAAAATGCAGGTATTTCCATTCAGCCTGATATGTCATAGAGTTAGTGTGCTCTTTTTGAGCACTCTTTACCCAAAAGAGGTCAAACATAGCTACTATTTAATGGCAGCTGCTCATAATGATGTTTATATGATAGTTCTTTAAAGGCAATTATTATAAATAGAACTGTCAGCATTAGCCAGACACATTTTTGCAGTGGCACCCTTGGGTTTTTGAGGGACATGTTTATATGCAACTAAACAGTTTTAGGACTGTGCAAGAGGCCTGCAGTTACTAAGAAGGATATTTAGGACAACATCCTCTGCCTTCCATTGCAGAAGAAAATTCACTTTCCAGCCAGCATCAGTCTAGCTTGGTATCTTGCAGGGAAAAAAAGAGTAAAAACTACTCTTTTCTCCATCTATCTACTCCACCTATATCTGTGTAGATAATCACAAAAACAGCCTTGATAGTTTCTCCCAGTGATCTATTTATTGGTAGGAACTATTCAGCAGACAGTGTAGGACAGCAAATCCCACATCTCTGAATTACAGGGGGCAGGAGGTGAGCTGAGGTGACAGCTCTGAGCAGACACGGGGATCAACTTCCTCAAAGGACAAAGATGATGCTGTTTTAAGGCACAGTGAGATCTCTGGATGTATTTTATAAATGTGTAACAACATTAGGGGAGGAAAATAAGAGTGAAAAGCCAGACTGAGCAGCCAGAGAGGAGAGAGGGCTGGGGAGGGTTTGGGGACATGGAGAGCACGATGTAGGTGAGGGGACTGAGGTTTGGCTGAAAAGGGATATGATTCCTGCCTTATAAATACATGGGGATGGGAGGAGGTGGAACTGAGAGGAGGGGAAAAATAGCTATAAACTGATCATGGCCAAGTTTAGGCTTAAAAAAAACCCAACCAAAATAATTTTGAGAAAATGTGCACTGAAGTCCTGGAATAGCTCTGATAGAAGAAATTCAAGGAAAACAAGCCCAGAAGGATCTTCTGGCAGAGCCTGATGATTCTGTGAAGGATGACAGGATCCTTGCCCAGGCAGGGGACTGGAGAAATCTGCAAGTCCCACATTGCTTCTATTAGAGAACGTTCTAAGACTGCACTGCTGACAGTGTGCAACAGCAACTCCATTATAAATAACATTTTTGACATTTGAAAGCCTCAGTTCCCAACAAATTCCATCCAAGATGAAACTCCACATCTTAAACCAACACTCTCTTTATTTGATTTACATGCTTATAAATTCAACAAGATTAAATGAGTCATCTGGGTGATTGCAGGGTTTCCATTTCTATGTAACTACAAACCAAATAAATTTTAGGGAAAAAAAAAAAAACACCAAAGCCTCAGATAGACACAATAAATCTGTACTACTCCATTATGCAGTTAAAAATCTTTAAAACCAAGGAGAGTCAGATTAGAAATATCATTGCAATAGGCTCTGCAACATAGGGGAAAAGGCAAGAGGGGTATTTGTGTGCTACAAGAAGCCAAAATCTTTGTAAAAACTGTCAGACTTCAAAACAAGAAACGCATCGGATTCTTTTCTCAAAGGCTTAATTTTACCTTTCTTTTGGAAAGAGGCAAGAGAAAAAAATCCTATTGTCTTCTAGGAGTAACCTTCACTAGGTATTTCTGCATAGCAATTAAAAAAAGTGACTTGTCCTGTTCCAAGCATCCAAGAAACTGCCAAGTTTTATTGATGTTTCTTCAACTTCCTTGTATTCACACTTGCTTTGGAGGCCACAGAAGAAGACTAATGCTCTTAACTGGGAAGCACTTCCTACCTCCAATCAATAGCAATGGATTTTTTTTTTCCTTGCTTTCACCTGCAGTCTGGAAGTGGTAAGTGAAAACTTAACTTTGTTGGAGAAAGTAAAATACAAGCCAGACTGCACTCAAGGCAACCTGTGAAGCTACAACTTCATCCTATTTAGTCTCTGTTCAAACTACTTTTGATTGTGAACAAGGTGTTTGGTAGCTGCTCCAACTGGGATAATTATCTCTTCATAGCCTCAAAGAATTATTTAGGCTGGAAAAGACCTCCAAGATCAACCACTGTCATAAATCAGACAACCCACTTCTTCAGTATAGACACTATTAAGGTTTAGATTATGCATTCCAAGTTTAAGGGAGCACATTTTCTGTCTGTTTTGGTGTTTTGAAGCTGAGGGTGGGTTAGAAAAAGCCAAGGCCAATCAACTGATGGATCTGCTCCCTGAACAGCCTGCCTGCAAGATAAACAAAACATGGACAAAGCAGAAGGATAAAAGCAGCAAAACATCTACCCTGCTGTCCATCATGTTCAGGCACTCTCAGGCTGTCAGGACAAAGACTCAAGGGAAAAAAATCCTCTTCATGGAAATCTATTTGCTTCTAAATGACAAAATAACTTGTACGTTATAGGAGATATTTAGGTGGAAACACTTAATTGTGAGGTTATCCAAGCACTTTATTCATTTCTCAATGCAAAACACATGCAGAAAAGAATAAAGAGCATATTGGCAAGCTTAATGCTTGAGCAGACACAAATCTCATTATAGTAATAAATCAGGGTCTGAAATTCTGAAATACGCTTTTTAGGGGCTGAAACAACAAAGTGGAGAAAACAGGCATCAGCTGTTGAAATTAACTGCTTTCTCTTCCCTTGTGGCAGCCAAATTTGGTTCTCTGAAACTGCAGGAAAATTATAAGGAACTGATGAATTTACTGCACTTCACACAACCAGGATCCCTGGTTTGTTCTGTGTCTCTGGGAAACGAGCCTGAGGTGGTGGAATTCCTGTGAACCCCCCCAGCACAATCTGCTCCCTGCAGCCACTCCCCACCAGCGCTAGTCCAGATAATGTGGACCTCAAAACCATCCCTCTCATCTCTGGTGTCCCACAGCCACTCCTACCCCCTGGTTACATCCCAGCTTTTTAAACCAGAAGCCTCCAAAGCCGGGCCTTGCCTTTGCTGTGTCCATGACTGCGGATTCCACCCCGCCGGACTTTCTGCTTCCAACCAGCAGCTGGGTCAGGGACCAGCACGTTTTCTACACTGAAGCTGCTCCTGCTCACGTGACAAGAAAGGGCACAGGAGCTCACACTAATGTTGTGAGCAACAACAGACATTCCACTTCCCTCAGACTGGCTTTTTCCAGGAAACACTTCCAGGCGAGGAGTATTTCTCTGTTTGGTTTTCCCATCTTAGGTGTTTCAGGTCATAGACTTCGAGGTACACTGCCCACTTAGAGATTCTAGCCCTGAGCATAACTTGGATTTTGATGGGCAGATTTTTGTTTGCTTCCATTTTGGGTAATCCATGACTCCAGAGTGACTCATTTATAAATCCTGAAGACATGAAATGTGGGTATCGTGCTGTGGAGCTTCTTTGTTTGGGGGTTTTTCATGTTTTGGGCTTTTTTCCTTTCATTCTTCCATTATTTGTATTCTGCTATACTTCATAGAACCTTTAAATCCAGTTCAATTCAGCAATTAACTCAATACCAAATCAATTAAGTCCATTAAAAATGCAAAGTACTAAGCTCTGAATCTAAAGATAGAAGACTGAGCACTTAAAATAGTCACAATACTTCCATTCTAAAAAGAACACAACACTGAATAACTGAAAGGGGGGTACCATACCCCCTTTGAAAAACATACAGTAAAAAAGCCTCAATTCACACATAACCGAAATATAAATGTTAAGCCTTTATCAAAAGGCTCAGATCAACTAACAGCAGTGATCAATTGACCACTGTGAAACCTCTCCTGCCAGACCTGGCTGAAATTCAGGTCAACTTAATCAATATTTCTGACAAAAGAGATTCCTGACTAGTCATTCTCACAATTTATTAATCCTAGAGAAACCAAATTAGAGAAAATAAAATTAAATGGGATGTAATGGCCTACGTTTCTAAAACTCACTTATCTCCCATTAGCTTCATCCCCTGAAGGATTTTTACAATCACCAATTTTCAAACATGTTTGACTGATTGTTTAATGCAAAATGACTTCAAAGTGATCTAATAATAACAAGAGACCTTTGAATCCCCCCTCAGCCTCCTCCTCACCTTGTCGACGTGGGGGTGCCAGTACTCATCATGGGTTGTCTTGGCCTCTGTGCTGTTCATTCTGGAGAAGAAGGTTGGCTTGGTCAGGTACATGGAGGAAGAGCTGATCCCAAACACCTCAGCGATCCTTTGTTGAATTCTCTGTCTCACATCCCTGCAAAGAACACACGGAGCACAGAATGCTCAGTGACACCTCTCCTGCTGTTCTGAGTTTTCCTTCATTCCCTTCATTCTCAGTTTAGAGCCAAGCTTCTTCCTCAGCTGATAAATCATGAGGAACACATAGCCATACTTTCTGATTTTGCCTTAAATAAAGAAGATGTACTACATCCAAAAAAGTGGTCTGGGTTGGGGTTGGTTGCTTTGGGTTTTTTGATTCCCAGAATATCAGGGGAAAAAACCTCTTTGTCTCCTGTGGCCTAGGTTTTACAGTTTTTCTCTATAAGCAAGCTGTTTTTCTCACTGTTTATTAACTGCTGAAAACATCAGTGTCTTTCACACAGGTATTTTTAATCCAAAGCAAGTAACTGTTAAGTTGTGCCTTCACAAAGGGTTGAACCTTCAACTGCTTTTAGACTGATTTTGAACCACCTGGTGAAGTCCCTGGCACCATGAAACTCGGGGTTCTTGATCAACATATATATTGGTATTATAAGCAGATCTCCTTTCAAAATGAATGCAAGATGTCTTTCCCAATTATTTTCAAAGATCAGACAAAGTGTTTCTACCTTGGCTACTCCTGTGTTTCTTGGGAGACAAGGAAGAACAGGACAGGGCTTTTATTTTATTTCAAGGTTTTTAAGGTTATCAAAACAGAAAACCAATGGTCACATATGTGATGCTGTACAGACCTGCTGCTACAGCAGCATCCCTCTGTCAGGCCAGGGCCATCTAGAACTGCCCCTCTTGGTTCAGTCCCCAGCACTTTAAAAAGAAGAGATTTGGGCTTAATGAGGAATACCTCTGGCAAATCCCAGTAAACACACTCAGCTAACATTCAACTTTGAGGAAATTTAAAAACCAGCAAAGAATGCAATAACACAACGTGATGAAATGAAAACACTGGGGTTCAAGATTTAATCCTGTTTCTTAAAACCTTTGTGTTGTTTTCTCCCAAAATACAGCACGTAACTATTTTGAAAAGCAGAACAAAATCACTTAAGGAGAATAAAGTCACTTCTTAGCCTATAAAAACTCTTCTGTACAGCCTAATTTCCACTGACCTGGCCATTCCAACATTTATCAATATCACGACTGCAAGTTTTTCATTCCATTCCCTTCCCTGCTGTTCCAGACACAGTCTATGGAGGCTATTGGCAAAATACTTAAGGACAAATCTGGTGTACTTCATGTATAAATCAAGATAAGCCAAATTTCAGCTTAAAAGGTGCTCTCAAGGAAGGAGTGAGTAAGCCCAGGAACTCTGGTTCCCTTGGATCTGGTACAGCCAGAGCTTTGTTGTTCCCTTATGGACCCAGAAGCAGCAGGAGCCTCCCTTTCCTTCTTGATCCTGGCCCACTGACTCCTTATCCTTTTTCCTCTGTGTCCCCCACATATGAAAAACTGTTGAGGGAGTTCTGGTGTACTATGGCTGCAAGGAAAAAACTTCTTTATGCTGGAGAATATAAGCATTTGCTTCCATAAACACAGCAATTATTCCCTCATTGACTGCTCAGGGCTCTGAGCAGATGCACTAACAGAGCTCTGCCATGGCAATAAATGCAAGTACAAGTACAGCACCCAGTCTGAAATATCAGTAACAAATTAACCCCCCCCCAAGTCTGTCAGCAGCAGGCCTTGTCCATTTGCACTGAGATACTGGATAAAAACTGGATAATAACAAAATGCACAGGCCAGACTCAGGGAAAGGCAGAACAGAGCTCCATGAAAAGAGCACATGACCACCAGATTCTGTAAAAACAGTTACTGAAATCTATTTTGGAGTTAGGGTGATGAGGCAGAAAATAAAACAAGCCAATGAAGTAGCTAGAAGTCCAAGGAACATACAAGTTAATAAAAAGGAACTTCACTAGATTGAAAATCACCAGTATAATGCAGCAGCAGCAGCAAAAAGGACTAAAAGAGCCACAGAACAGTTTCTGAAGATACAGGCTCTGCCCAGAAGAGCAAAAAATGCAGTTGGGAGCCACTGCAAAGTGATTCAAGCACGGTGACAGGAACAGTCCGAGTCCAATCCTACACAACTTCCCTGTTATCCCAGTTGTCAGCACCACTGCTCCTCCCAGGGAACAGCCCCAGAGGCAGCTGGAGCAGGCAAGGCAAGGATCTCCTACAGCCAGAGGGCCTGAACACAAATCCAACACGCAGAAAGCAAACTATCAGCTCTTCCCCTGCTCTGTGTCTCTGCCTTAATAAGCTGTAAGGGTTTCACAATAAATCTCTGACAGTGCTGTTTGCTGCTCAAGTCAACCCTCACACCAAACATCCTGATTCAAAGGTCTCCCTTCTGGATAAAGATGCATCTGTTCTGTGAAACAAGAGGAACTGCTGTAATTGTGCTTGGCAGATGGTGGTTAAAGCATCAGCCTGGAAACCATAATTGATTCTGAAGCGACATAATTTTGACAGAGACAGTTTAGAAACCATCCCCCTGGCTCAGGATGCCTACTCAGGTCTGTTATTGTTGCAATCAGTAATACTTAGACACGAATTACATTCAGTTATTTCTCTCAAGAGTGTATTTTTAAACTGACCTTGGTAGGTAAGGGAAAGTAATGAAGATAAATGCTCCCAAGAACAGCATAAAATCATTCATCAAGGCCATAAAGTACTACAATCCATGTTAAAGCACTGCCATTAATATGAACAGAAACATTTAACAATAGATTTCGTTTTAGCTTCATATCCAGCAAACTGAAACATCCCCTATAGTGGCATGAAATCCCAGTGGAATACTGATATTCCCAAGCAGCTGTCTCTTCTCACAGCATCAATTCATTAGATTATTGAAAAACTGAATGCTTCTGTTCATGTGAAACAGAAATTATATATTTTCTTTAAGTAATAATCAAGGAACCATCTCATTTTTGCCATTTTGGGATCAGAAGTAAACATGTTTTAAAGAAGTTTATCTGTAAGGACAATGGTATCTAAGGCAGTTATTGAATAGAAATAAGCTTTAAGTGATTAATATTTTAGTATAATATTAATTAATTACTATTTTAATAAAACTAATAAACCTATTTGACTACTTCAAACTCCTACCACCACTAGAGGGAGGTCAAATTCCTTCACAAAGGCAAGTAAAAAAAAAAAACCAAAAAAAAAAAAAAAAGAGTTAAAGTGTTCAAACCAGGGGCATTCTAAATTATGAGAAACCAGCTGAAATGCATAACCAAAAGATTCACTGTGTCTACTCAACAAAGAATGATTGCTCCTGAACTTTGGCCACACACCTTCACAGGCACAGGGTTTGTTGTCTTCCTTAAGGGTGACAGGGAAGCTGAAAGCATCAGATGCCAAAGCTGTGACATTATGGAGCTACTTGTGAGGGGGATTATGCTCTCCTTCTCCAGTCAGAACATCAGTCATTTAATAATAATAAATCCTGCTTCACCATTTTTAATGTCCTGCTACACTTCACCCCCAAACCCCCACAATCCTGATGTAATAATGGCAGAGAATTGTCTCTGTCCTCTAATACAAGAAACAGGAGTTGATGAGGAAGGATTTTACATCCCAGCAAATCACCCCAGAACTCAGATAAAGCTCACAGGGCTGCATCAACCCCTTGGGCAGGGAGGGAAATGTGTGATCCCATTTACACCATCAGAACTGCCCTGACATGGCTGATGCAGCTCTGCTCAGAGCAGTGATGTTGTTGATCAGTCACCAGAAGATCCTCTTATTTCTCTTCCTCGAGTCATCTTATTTTTCAGAAATTACTATTCTGAGCTGCAAAATCAAGTGTATGTATGAATGCAAAGGACAATCCCCTCCCGACCTGCACTCTAAGAAACCCCCAAAAATACAAAGTTCAGGTTTGTGGTTCATTCAGCAGTTACTGGAAACCTTTACCGATACAACGCAAAATCCTCTTCCGTGAAGATGTCGTGAATTTTGTCCCCAAAGTACCTGCAAAATTAAACAACAGGCTAAAAGAGGAGTTGCTGAATGAGAATCTCTAAGTAACACCAAGATGCCTCCTCACCCCACGTGTGATTTGCTGACAGTCAAAGAGTGAAAACACAACACAAAAAAATCCTACAAATGCTTTTGAGCGTGATGTGCAAAAGCACTGCTAAAAGATTAAATGTTGAAAGATTAAAGGATCAAAATGCTGCAGCTGGTAATGGAATTCCCCAGGCATTAAAAAAAGTTCCCTCCCAAATCACGAAATGAGCACATGGATTCAAATTTTTAAGAGTTCAGCCTACTTGATTTCTTCCCCTGCTGACAAACTAGACTATAACTGTGAAAAAATACTATGATTTACTGGTGCAAGAACCTCAAAATAAAGATAATGGCAGCCTTCAAAGAGCCCAGCTCAACAAAAGATTGGTTTTCAAGCCACAAAAGCTCTTTAACTGGTTGTGGAAACCGTGGTGAATCCAAGCAAATTCCACAGTTTCTCATCACTAATCCCAGCCCACAGGGCTTGAGAAATTGGAAGAGGGACTGGGCATGGATGGTGTGGGATAACAAGAGGCAGGAAGCCACAGCCCCACTTTACCTGTACAGATTAACAAAATGCTTCCCCAGGGAAAGAGCTCCGGAGTGCAAGTCCAAAATTGATGCCTGGAAAAGGAAACAGAAGGAAAAATGAGCATGAGAAGGTTTTATCATTATTTAACTATGACCTTTAATAACTGTCCCAAGTTGGCTCTCACTTTCCACAGCCTCCCAAGCAAAAATATTGGTTTCTGGCATTTGGGTTCACAATATAACATTTGCTTTACTACTCCAGACCTCTCTGAGATCACTGTATGGATGCACAGAACGTTCAGGTACTTTGAAAAAGGCACAGGACTGCTATTCCTGAGATTCAAACCTGACAGGGAATTGCCATGGGCTGGGGGTAAAATACTATGTTCCAGGATTCCTTCTTGAAGACATTTCCCTTCCACACAAAGATGACTAATTTTCCAGTATTTGTGAAGTGCTCAAGTAGCAGCACTAATATTTATCTTGCCCAGCATTTGTTATTAAAACTTCTCCTTCACCCTGAGTTCCTGTACACTTCTCATATTTAATATAGACATAAAAAAGTCTGTTTAAAAGAACAATTAGAATTCTAAGGCTTACTAAAGCCAAAGTCTCTTTTCCTCAATTTCTAAACTGTTGTAAAAGAAAACCACACAGTGAAAAGTTTTTACATATGAAAATTCAATCCACTTCTTCATCCAGTTCAAACCAAACTCTTCTGCTAAGCTCCAGATGAGCTAAAAAGATTAGTATTCAGATTGGCCAGGATGGAGAGCTACCCCTCAGGACTCTAAAATATTGCTCTGAATTGAATAAAGTACACTTTTTATGTCCCTTGCTGTCCACAAAATACATGTTTGGTTTGCATCAGTTAAACAGTATTTAAAAATATCGCTTCTAATAGCAGCCTTTTCTTTATACTGGAAATATCAAATGGCAACAGTTAATTAACCTGCCTGACAGCAAAGTAATCACATCTTTCATACACAATATCCAGGCAAAAGCAATCATCTTGGAATTTGTCATTTTTTTGATGCACCACATACCATTCACATTATTCTAACAAAATCCCAGCAGTAATAACACTTGTGATGCAGGAAAACACTCACAGCAGTCCCTCAGAAAAATCTCTGCAGCCTCAATTGCTCTGAGCTCCAGAGCTGAATCAGGGGAACCCCACTGACATCTCCTTTTACAAGGGATAGTCTTATTTATAATAATTTTATTTACCCCTTGAAAAACACATCAAGTTTCAAGCTATTCAAGTGGACACAGCATGAGCTTTTCAGACCTCCCCTTCCCACAGTTGTCCAAAAGCTTCAGAGGACTGTTAAGAAAACAAGTAATCTCACACTCAGGCAAGAGCAGTTCTTGTAATAGGCTTTACTCAAGCTTCACAAGCAAAATACTTTCATTTATTGGTCCCTAGTTCTGTACAAAAATATAAGCCACAGAGTGTGCAGCTTCAAAAATATGTTTGTGACTCTTCTAAAGTAGATGAGAAGAAGTACCAAGACACAGCTGAAAAGATGAATTTAATTTAAAACCAAACTGCCTTTCTAACTCTTTCCACGTCCTTTTCAAACTCACACATTTCTTCTCAGATGATTACAGTTAGGAAGATCCAAAATAACCAAGTGAATCAATAAAAGACATCTCCAAGAACTGTAGGTATTTATAACTGAACAGGTAATAACTACAATATAAAGCCTAGAAAAGCCAGATGAAGACTGAAAAGGGAATCTGGAAAAGAAAGAACATTCTTTGGGGTTGTTTCCAACAGGGAGAAACAACTTAATGCCAGACAGGGACTTGTTTACAGGTGAGCCCAGAACTATTGGTGTAAGAGCTACCTGGGAAAGAAACCAAAACAGATTTATTTTGGCCTCTGCCATTTCAGAAAATTAAACATTTTCATCATAATTTCTGACACTGAGAAGCAAACCTTGGTTACTTCAAGCCCAGCTATCTGCCCAAAGGTCAGCCAGCAGTTCAGGTCAGTGTTCCCAGGCTGGAAGCTCTACAGAGATGGCAAACACATACCCACAACCCTATTTTGAGAGGCTGTTTGACAGAACTACCCCCATATCCTGATTTTCAGAACTTTCTATAGAAGGGAAATAAAATTTCCTCAAAAAAATAAAAAGCACAAATACATGTTCTTTCAAACCTTCAGTACTGCTAATCCCATACTCTCTACCCTCTGCTAAAAGGATTCAAAAAGAACATTTAAGTACTCAGCACTTCTCAGCATATGGCAAAAAGGATCAATTTTCCCATCTTGGGAAGCATGACAGGCCCTCCCTTTGTTCCTCCCTAAAAGGGATTGCCAAACATTAAATACCTTTTCACATCTACACCAACTCCTCCAGCCCATAAAAGGTTTTAAGTGATATTTCTAAAGAAAACAGCAGACACACTTCCCAAAGGAGAAGAATGCAAAAAAACTTACTTCTACTTGTCTACAGAGGAGCTGGCAGCACTCAAAACCTTCCCCACTGCTGCTGTGGGAATGCTCACCCACTCCAGCTGAGAAGAAGGAAGAGCAGTGGAGGTTCTACCTGGCCACCAACTCCTGGGCAGCACAAACTTGGTGTCACTGCAGGGAGCCTTGCACAGACTCCCAAAACAATCCCACCTTTACATACCCTTCCCTACTTGAGACAGGAGTAGACAGACAAGAGGTATGGCCTCGGGGAAATGCCTCTTAGATTAATTAGGATTAATTAGGAGACACAAGTGTAACCAGTGTGACTTACACATCAGTCAGACTGCTGGAGGTACAGGTTATTGTGGAAGTTAAAAGCAATATTTGGCTACTGAGCCCAGGACAACTTCACACCAGATACAGACTGGACACACCCAGTTCCTCTCCAGCTTTTTGGAGCTAAGCCCAGACAATCACACCAGCACACAGCTGTGAGGGAAGTGAAAGACAGGCTGCCAAGTAGGTCTTTCACTCCTCCCAAGTATGGGTTTCCTAAGGGCTATCAGGAGGTTAACTGGGAAGGAAGAAAACTACACAGCCTGTAGAGGTATGAGACAGGACCTGCAGGGGCTTTATGTTCTCCTTGGAAAAGGCAGAGCTGGCAGCATTCTGAGGACCTCAGAGTCTGGCTGGGAGGGCTGAAAGCAGAGCAAGAAGGGGCACAGTCTGCAGAACCACTGTCCACATGGGCTGGTGGGCTCACACCAGAACCCCTCGTTTGGCATCACAGCTGCACAGGCTGTTTGCTTCCCCCAGAGATTACTCAATTAATTCTCCCTGCAGAGGGAGGGTAGATGGCCACTCCTGCCAGCCCTCTTGGAATGCAGGACACACACACTGCTGAGTGGCTCATCCAGGCATTTCTTTTCTGGGGCTTCTGAATAAATGCCAAGAGGTGTGATGGGAACTGAGTGGTTTCACTTCCAGCAGGGCGTTGTTGTGATGGCAGCACCTCCAAGGAGGTGAAGGAAGGAGTCAGGACTGGAGGGGTAACACAGGCAGGAGGGTGTGCAGGGAAAGAGTAGGCAGGGAAGAATTATAAAAATCAGAGGAGGTCGAAAAGGGAAATGTCATTATTGCTATGTAGAAGAAAAAAAACTAAGCTGAGGCAAACAATGGAATTCACGTTCTGTGAGTAAGGAACAGGGTATAAAACAACTGCAGGAGACAGATGCACAAGGGAAAGCAGCTTAGTGGTGAAGATACTCCTGTTTGGATTCTGTTGGAAGTCAGACCAGAAGATTACCGTGGCCTCCTCCAGCCTCACTCTGTGTGTGTGTAAATAAAACTAAATCCAGGAAAAATTACAAAGGAAGATAAGAGAGTTCAGCATAACAACTGGGGCGTGACTCCTGGGAGGCCTCAATAATTCAGGTGTTTGTCAGGACTTTCTCAACATGGAACAGGAAAGAAGTTTTTGTGCTGTCTGTGCTTCAGCACTCCAGGGAAGGGCAGCCAACAAAGGGAGGAGAGAACTGACAGTCACACACTGCAAGTTTAGGTCTTTAAATTAATAAATGGTATCCAGACACACAGACACAAACACAGTTCTGTGAATTCAAAATACAATAAGTATGACAGACCAAAAAAAAAACCCAGATATGTTGATTAAAAAGGGGCTAAGAAGAAATCCAAGGGAATGAAAATGCAGTCTGCACCCCAGTAGAAAACTGCAGACATTTTATTTGGAATAGTGGAGAGATCAAAGTGGCTAAAGAAAGAATTAAAAATAATTAAACAGCAACAAGGTGTTATTTAAGGTATTTTAAAAGAAAAAATATAGTCTTAGAACAACAGGCATAACTGGATAGAATTATCCATACACTCTAAATTAAAGCAACAAGCCAGACATAATCCAAGTGGCTTGAAGCTTGAGAGCAGACAGGCAAAGTAGCTGGATGAAATAAGACTGGAAACATTTTGTATGCTATGTAGGTAAGAGATTGGAAAAGATGAAAGGCTCAAATGAAGAAAGACAGTTTCATGTAAACCCCATCAGCTCACACCCAGCAGGATCTAATGATACCTGAGAGCCCAGACAGCACTGTGGGGAAAAGATTCACTCCATGACCTGGGGAATACAAGCTGGCACATTGGAAAAGAGAGAGGGAAATGGCAGAACAGGAGAAAGAGGTATAAAAGAAACCTGGTAAAGAGACTGTATTTAAAGGCTTCTCCTGAACATGATTCTTCCCTGGGAGGGTGGGGAGGCCCTGGCACAGGTTGCCCAGAGAAGCTGTGACTGCCCCTGGATCCCTGGAAGTGTCCAAGGCCAGGTTGGACGGGGCTTGGAGCAACCTGGGAGAGTGGAAGGTTCCCTACCCATGGCAGGGGGTGGAACTGGATGGGCTTTAAGGTCCCTTCCAACCCAAACCATCCCATGATTCTATCATCTCCCAGCAACACTAGTCAGCTCTTGTGTTTAACATCTTTCAGTGTTTATCCACTATTTTGGGTAAGGCCTCAATGCAATACTACACAGTTTTGTTCTTACACCTTCCCCTAAGGATTAACAGCACACAAGAACTTCCTCACCCTTACAGCTGCTGAGCCATGTGAGCAGGCTTGGCTCAGAGCCCAGACCTCTCCATGCACATCAGATTCTCAGCAGATTTATTTTATTGCAGTGATAGCATCATCTTCCCCTCTCCCTCACTTCCCTCTTCTCTAAATAAAACCTCTCAATGATGCTTCCAACATAACGTAGATGATGGATTTGTATCTGCCTGATGCTCTGGTTTGTTGTCCAGCAAAGCCAGCTCAGCAGCCCTGCCCAGCTCTGTGCTTTGGGGCAGAAAGTTTAACTCCCCCTCACATATTTTCCAAGCTTTCTCTGCCTCAGGCTCCCCAGTTCCCTGACCCCCAGCTGGACAACACTTTCTGTGGTCCAAATCCCTGAGGCTATCTGAGTTATACCTTACCCCTGTAATCCCTCTTTGTGGAAGTGCAATGAAAAATCACATGTAGGGCCCCAAAAGCACAGGAGAGGAAACCCACTAATGCCAGGAGCCAAGGGGAGGGTCCCAACAGGCAAAGTGGCAAATCATGCAACCACAGAACTGGAAGAAATCCAAGGGATCCCAACAGAACTGAACACAGATTGTTAAATCTTTTAAACATATTGTTTGAGATGGGCAGCACTGCTTCAGTTTCTAAGTTTATGGTTTTTTGCAGGTCTTTCTCATCAGTCACAAGGACAATAAAGTCTTATTTTTCTTCACTGAAACCCTTCTTTTCTGCTAATACATGCCCTAATTCAGCAGAGGCCTAAAGAAGTGGCTGTGTTTGCAAATAGTCAAGAAACAGTTTCTGTTTGTACACAAAAGCATTCTGAGAACAAAGACAGGGTAAAGAAATTAAAATAAATGTGCTTGTAAAAGATAAGTGGGATTGTTTTCATTTTAAAGAATATTATTCCAAGGTTTACTTAAGACATTACATGGCTTTTTTGTCACTACACAAAACCAATCTTTACCTGATGCTGTGAACCACTGTAATTTAGTTTCAGAAGTCAAACTATTGCAATTCTGCTACAGTAACTGTTTCCAGATGAAGAGAAAATCAGTTCAAGAGAGGTGCTAGAAATAACTAAACTGAATTCAAGGAAATGGCAACTGTATTGCACAAGTCAGGAGTTACACTGCTAACAGAGGTATTAATGGGAGATAACTTTCTAAACAAATTTTTTTCCAAGTTTGAACGGAAGGAAAAAATTCTCCATCTCCTCGACCCCCCAGAAAATGCATTTATAATCTTGCCTTGGCAGTAAAAGAATGTAGAAAGTAACAGGACACTGCTCACCCCTCCATCAGATCCTCCCAAGGACAGTCCCCTCTCTGCTATTCTGCAGGCAAAACAATAATCTCAGATGAGAACTGAAGTCTGAGTACTTTGTCCTTTAATCCTTATTTACAACATGTAACTCTTCAACTGAGTTAACAGAAGCTCCCATTTATTAGAAATTGAATCTTGCAGCCTGTCATGAAAATGAAGTATTCCTTTTGCAGAACATTCCTGAGCTTGCAGCTCCCTCCCATAAATCCCCAAAATAACCCCAAAAACATTATCTTTTAAATACACTCTGGCCAAGTAAAGTTAAACATAAAAAACCCCAGATCTTTATTCTTGGAGGCAGTACAAATAAACCTGTACAATGCAGAAATCACAATCAGGAGCCCAACTGAATTGAATCACAGAGTGAACAAAGCACTCAGGAGCTGCACATCCCTTCAAGCACTACTGACACTCCCCACTTACTTGATTATCAAGTGGAAATCACACTCAGAGAGGCTGATAGCTTTTCTAACTGCACAATTTGACCCCTACTATTTGATTAAAACACAGCACTTAGTGCTCACAGAGGACTACAAGGTCAGCACCAGTTCATAATTACACAGAAGGACTCTGCTGAAAGGAGACTTCTGTGGTTTTGTTCTGCTTTTAAAGGCCAAATGAAACAGGAGGCAAATTGAAAATCCTTTAAAACTTATTTAATTCCTTTTCCTTTTTTTCAGTGAAGCACTCCTGCCCCTCAGAGACTCTGTGAGAGAACTGCCTTCACTACAGCAAAAATGCAGAATGGCTTTAAAAACCCCAAAACTTAGTGTTTTAACCAGTTTAACCCATCCTGCTTAAGCTACTGAGCTTTGTGCTGCACCTCAAAGACTGGCACAGTGTCATTACAGTAAGTGCTTGGAAAAGTTAGAGCTAAAAGGAAAATTACCTACGGATTCTTTCAGCTTCTTCCCTTGTGATTATGGCATCGCTCACACCCCTTCCACACCTCCTAGGAGTGCACCCTGGAACACAAAGAGGAAGAAAAAAAGCCACTGAAACCACTTCAGCCACCTGCAGGGCAGGTTTTTGTATGAGATTTTGCACACAAGTGTCTCGAAGCACACAGCTTGGACAGATTTGATAAAAATAGTCCCTTAAAATTCCTTGCTAAGAAATCCAACATTAAATTTTAAAAGCTCATGGGAATGAAAAGCCAGCAGTTAAGAGTTCCAGGTGAAGAATAAATGAAAGTTCTTAAGGAATTAGAAGTCTGGTCCACAACAGTCTTCAGGCAAGAAGAAATAAGATCAATTCTGAGCCACCAGAGACTTCGGGATGTCACACTTGGCACTTTTCTGGGCAAGATCCACACAGAGATGTAATGCCACAGAAAAGCTGGGCTGAGAGTATTTTCTGCCACCTGCCAATACATGTTCTGCTCCTGCACTGAGTGTCTCTTCACGGATTATTTGCTCCTCAGAACACAAAACTCCTGCAAAGAAATCAATCCATTCACCCATGCAGGTCAAAAGCAGCAGTCTGCTCTGATTAAAAGCAAATAATAAGTATGACCAGGCTGACAGAAGGAGAAGTTTTGCCACAGCACAAGTGCTTTGTAGGAACTTCCACTCCGTCTTACTGGATGTCCCCTGTGGGCTGCAAGGGAAAGCTGCAGGTAGAGAAGAGCCAGGAAAGAGTAAACTCAAAGGATAATTTCAATACTCCAGGACAAACCTGGCTATTGGGAGTTTCCTTTCTACAGCATTCTGCAAAACCTTCTGATTTCAGGAGAGATTTGTGCCATTTCCAGCTGCAAACATCAGCATAGATCTTATCCTTTTGGAAAGGCTGGTGCTGGAGAGTCCAAATTTGGCAAAACTGCAGGGTTACCTCAGACAATTGTTACATGTCTGGGGTCTCTGACAAAGAGATGGCAGGAGGTGTTCTGAAGGCAACTGCATAAGCTTTTCCAAATGGAGAAATTAAAAAAACCAACCAAACAAGAAAAATACAGTCCAGCATAAAGTCGGCCAGGTACCAAGAGTAAGGTACAAACAGTGGGTGAATAGTAAGGCAAAATCAGAACAGTCTGTTTGAAAACAATTTCAGCAGCCAGAAATGTGTCATCTTTGTCTCAGAGACCATGGCACATGGGAGCAATGAAGTGTTAAAAGCAATCCCAGAGAACCTGCACTCAGGAGAAATTCAGATTAGTATCACAAGTCCCCAGTAGCCTCCACAAGTTTATGCCCAGTAGACACAAAATCATCCATTTATCCAATAAGGCACCGTCAGCTTTGGGTATCAGAGATGTATTTCTTCAATCAAGGTAAAGGAGGAACATACCAAAACATGTAAAACACAAGTAGTGCTTCTGGCCCCTGCACAGAAACCACAATGTAACACAGGGCTTCAAGTGCCCAAACTGCAGCTTCATCTCCTACTAAGTGGTATTTGGCCAAGAACTGCTAAGACAGACATAATTCCCATGAGAAAAAAGACTCCATCAAGATGCTCCCCTAATGCACAGAACCCATGGTCTGGGTTGGAAGGGATTTAAAGATCATTTAGTTCCACCCTCCCTGCCATGGGAACAATCCATCTCAAAGCAGGACAAGAGCAGGCAAAGCTTTATTGGCTGCCATCCCTGTAACAGTCTCAGTGTCAGACCTTTTCCTCCACTTTCCTCACAGGCTTCTCTGCTTTCCACATCCACTGACCTCATCTCTGGTAAAGCATCTTAATACTGTCTCCCACACAGGAGTTTCATCAGACACACCAGTAGCCACAGTAGTTTTAAGTAGTTAACCATGTCTCAAGGCAGCAGAAATGGCCAAGATCTGGCCACAGCATCCAGAATGTAGATGAGACTCTGCTCACACAAGACCCTTCCTTCTGCAAATACAATAATTTAAGTGCTTGGCCTCTGAGAAATAGCACATTTCATTTTGTATGGAGCATGTTTACAGGCAGGCAGTGCTATGGAAATAAAACCTGCTCTGCCACCAGCTACCACATCATTTGAAGCAAACTGGAAGCTCAGTTGCACCAGTTCAGTTGGAAGCAGGGGGCAGGTGCATAAATAAAAAGCTCATCTTAGCTGTGGAAACTTCCCAGCTGAGCATCAGACACCAAGTGATGAGAGGAATGTGCCTCCTCCTGACACAGAGCCCGCAGCTGTGGGGGTCAGGCCAGAGGGAAGGCTGGGAATGAGGAGCTATTGAGTGACAGAAACCTGTTTCCAAAGTGGCCAAAGCTCCAGAGCTGGATCCAGTTTGGCAATGACCACAACTGGCATTTCGTGCCTTGCTCCGCTGTCGGTAACACACCGAGCTCGGCGCTGTCACAGCTCATCATCCCCCTCGCGTGGGGAAAAAGCCAAGTGCAGGGTTCGTTAGCACAGCAGGCTTTCAATTAACCAATTAACAGCTGCTCCCGCGTTTCCAACACTGCTGATCTCCTTCTGAACGCACAGGGCAACACGCGTAAAACATCTACTAAAAACGCAAATCAATCCCGTACACTGAGAAACAGCGGCAAGAAAACATCTAGTCAGAAAATCAAAATACAAACACAAGGTGCCTCCCCTTTGTCCCTCCTGGGTTGATCAGCAAGTCAATCGTCCTCATAAAGCCAAGAGGTCACACCTCACCCTGCAATCAGCACTTGCTGCTGCTCCTCGGGACATCCCCAAGAATGGAGAACGCATTCATTCCTATCCCTGAAGTTCCTGCCTTCCTTAAGATAGAAAGAATAACTGATGGGGTGGCCAAGACCACAAGTCCATAGCTCAGAGAATTCCTCTTGCAAACCAGGGAAGGGAAAGATAAGAGCTGTGTTGGTTTTGGGGGTTTCTTTTGATAAGCAAAAGCCCCAGTAAGAGAACACAGAGAGTTTTAGCCATAAGCAAATCTGTGGCAACACCAGCTGCAGTTTTCTCTAGCCTTGCACTATGAAATATAGTCAGCAGCAGTTTCTCCTCATAGTAACTATGCCAAATTAACACAGAACATGTGTTTTCAGGTGCTCTATCAAAAAAAATCCCCCCAATAAGGAAGGTTCCTTGCCGGTGGCTTCTTGACAGCTCTTCATCAGAGAAGATGAAAATCTTCCATTTTTCTTGAAGAACCCATATCAACCCTCCAAAGAAATAAGTGCCAAGGAAAACAAATCCCAATTTGACAAAAAACCAGGCTCAGCTGCAGGACATAAAGGCAGAGAAGTGCTCTGTAGGCAGCAGCAAAAGGTATCAGCACGTGCACATCTCAAAACAAGCGTGTCACAAACTGGTACCCGTGAAATTACCACATGGTGGTGACAGACAATGCCCTAAACCAGTTCCATTCCATACCCTGTACGGTATCGACCAGCAACAAACTCACTCCCAAAGCCTACTTCAGGAATCAACAGAGTATGAAAAGAAATCGGAAGCAGGCTCAGCGAAAGGTTTATTTCACAGAGGCCAAGCAAAGCAGCGTCAGAAGAGAATTACACAGGAATGACAGAGTAACCTCTCGGAACAACTTCTGGGCTGGCCCAAGGGGCACGAACGTTTGGGGCTTTAAACAACACTCAGTGACCAGGAGTTTGCTGGAAACACAGGAGTTTTGCAGCACAGGTTTGGTTTTGTGATAAATAAATAATTGTGATTCGTGAAACAAATGGGTGATTATATCAAAATAAAACAAACAGATTGTAAAACTTAATTACACCCCCATAAAGAAATAAAACAGACCCTCACAAGGTCAAGAGGCCTAAACCCTCCTTACTATCCTAAGAATAAAATATAGTAGAACTTTAAATCTTTAGGTGCCTGTTCGTCCAAGGATGCATGAATTATGACTGGTTGTAGAGATAACCCTTTAGCTTTAGCTGTAAGAAAACCCATCTATTAAATACTTAGCAAAAGCCTGTAGAATGTATATGTATATGATATAATTAATATGCATGAAGTAGCTCAGATAAATACTAAATGTACCCTGTAGTAGGGGTGTGCAGATTTGGGAAACTGGTCCCATTTCTGTCACCCAGCCGGCTGCTTGCTTTTTCCATATAATAAACTATTATTCGAAACTTATAGAAACTCGAGACTTTGTTTATCACAGTTTCACAGACTCGGCTGTTATGGCCCTCTGAACAGTCACCCCACGTGGTTCAAGCCTGCCCAAATACCTTCAAACCGTCTGTGGCTGTCGTAGTCCTCCGAGCAGGGGATCTCCACGAACTTGTCCCGCAGGCTGTCGCTGCGATGTGCCAGCACCTCGGTGACCCCGTCCTGGAGGATCCCATCCCCGGAGATCCCATCCTGGGCGAGCAGGCGGCTCCAGAGCACGAGGCCGCCGACGGCCGCGGTGCAGAGGAGGAGCAGGATCGCTGCCTTCGCCCGCCATCCCCGCGGATCCTGCCGGGACCGGCCCTTCCTGGCGCTGCGGGGGGAGCACAGCAGGGCCCGTGAGCGACGGACGGGCCGAGCGGGACCGGCCGATACCGGGGAGCCCCGCCCGGCCTTGGTTTTGAGCATAAACACACACAAACAGACACATATATTTACAAACATCCGCGATCCCACCCCGCCTCCCACCGCAGCTCCCCCGCAGCCGCGGTCCCACCGCCGGGCCTGGGCACTGCTGCCCCCGGGGCAGCGGGCGGGAGGTGCGGCCCAAGGCCCCCCTGTGCCGGTACCTGCTGTGCCGGCGGCCCCCGCGGCCCGTCCCTGTTCCCGTCGCCGGTCCCGGCCCGGTCCCGGCGCTCTCGGGGCCGCGGGGCAGCGCCCGGCGCTGCGGGGCCATCGCGCCTCTTCCGCGGCGAGCGATGCGCTCGGCGCGCTTCGCCCTGGCCTGGCCTGGCCTGCCTGGGGAGCGCGCTCGGCCGGGCGGCAGGATCCGGCCCAGGGCCGGGGGCGGCGGAGGGGCAGCGGAGGGGCGGCGGAAGGACAGCGGGAAACCGGGACAGCGGGACACGGGGACAGCGGGACGCGGCCTGGCAGCGCCGGGACAGCGGGGCCGGGGCGGCGGGACGCGGGCCGGCAGTGTGTGCGGGGCACGGCGGCGGCAGCCCAAAGCAATCGAGGCCGGAGCATGCGGCGGCGCCTGGTGCACCTGGACCTGAAGGGCGCCGCGCCCCGCGCGCCGTACCTGGAACAGGTGAGGGAGGGACCTGGGGCAGGTGCCGGATTTACCAGGCACAGGTGAGGAATACGCCTGGCGCAGGTAAGGGGTGTACCTGGGGCAGGTGGGGAACATACTTGGCACAGGTGAG
Organism: Lepidothrix coronata; assembly: GCF_001604755.1. Lineage (NCBI taxonomy): Eukaryota > Metazoa > Chordata > Aves > Passeriformes > Pipridae > Lepidothrix > Lepidothrix coronata. Next base: position 889,919 of record NW_016690422.1, on the reverse strand, counting down.
GAGGGGACGGGGACAACAGGACTCATCCCGGCCCGGCCGCTCCCCCGCTGTCCCCTCCCTCCCGCAGGTGCTTCCGCTGTTCCGTGCCCTCGGTGCCACCGGGCTGCTGCTGGAATATGAGGACACCTTCCCGTATACGGGGCCGCTGGAGCCGCTGCGGGCACCGCACGCCTACAGGTACAGCCACGTACCCACAGGTACTGCCATGTACCCACAGGTACCACCTGCCTGGTACCCCCGGTGCCCTGGGGCACTGACGTGTCTCTCCCCAGCCCCGCGGAGCTCCGGGCTGTGCTGAGCCGGGCGCGGGCGCAGGGCCTGGACGTGGTGCCGCTGGTGCAGAGCTTCGGGCACATGGAGGTGAGCGGGGCAGGGCTGGGATGGGGGAGCAGGGGGGGTGTGCTGAGCCGGCACTGCCTGGGGGGCGAGGAGGACAGTGGGATCCTGGGGTGCGTTAGGGAGCATTGCCAGCAGGTCAGGGAGTGATCCTGCCCCCTCTGCTCAGCCCTGGGAGGCACATCGGCAGTGCTGTGTCCAGTGCTGGGATCCTCGGGATAAGAGAAACACGGAGCAGCTGGAGCAGGTCCAGGGGAGGCTGCAGAGATGCTGAAGGGATGGAGCATGTCTGTGACAAGGGAAGGCTGAGGGAGCTGGGGCTGTTCAGCCTCCAGAGGAGACACTGAGAGGAGACCTCCGCAGTGTGTGTCAGGGTCTGCAAGGAGGGGGCAGAGCATGGACCAGGCTCTGCTCGGGGGGCCCAGCAATGGGACAAGAGGAGTGGGCAGGAAACAATGCCCAGGAAGCTGCACCTGAACACGGGGAAGAACTTCCCTGTGCAGTGACCCAGCACTGAACAGATTGACCAGAGAGGGTGTGGAGTCTCCCTCACTGGAGATATTCAAAAACCATCTGGACACAATCCTGTGCCGTGTGCTCTGGGATGACCCTGCTCGAGTAGGGAGGTGGGACCAGATGACCCACTGTGGTCCCTTCCAGCTATGATGTGATTCTGTGTTGGGAAATTTCTGATGTAAATCCTGATGTTCCCATTACCCAGCTGTGCCAGCTGCAGGATTTGGCATCAGGGTCACACTGCACCATTTCCTTCACCCAGAGACCCCCCAGCACCATGAGGCACAGCCGTGTCCCCCCAGCCTGTCCCTGGTGTTCATTCACAGGCACACCCAGTTTTAGCAGGACCTGGTGACAGGGGACACTGCTGTGCCCTCGTTCTGTGGCTGCTCCCCAGGCTCTCCTTTCCCTTGCAGTTTGTGCTGAAGCACAGGGAGTTCGCTCATCTGCGGGAGGTGCCGGCGCTGCCCAACGCCCTGAACCCGCACAAGGAGGAGTCTCTGGCGCTGGTCAAGGCCATGATTGACCAGGTCATGGCCCTGCACGAGGGCCTGGAATGGTTCCACATCGGATGTGATGAGGTGGGACTTCTCTTGAGCCTGGAATGTTTTTCCTTTGAGGAGGATGGTAAGGGCTGAGACCCTGTATGGGCCATTTACTTAAGAGCTGGACTCGATGATCCTCATGAGTCCCTTCCAACTCAGAATATTCTGTGATTCTGTGACTCTGCATTTCAGTTTGGGTGGGATTTTGGGGACAGAAAACACAGCTCAAGCCAGTGTAGAAAAGTCTTTTTGACACTAAATAATTCCAGAAGCACAGGATGCCATTTCTATTGGTCTGAGTGTAATATCAAAGTATTGAAAGCAGCTTCTTAAATCTAACTCAGCACTTGGGTTTAGGTCAAATGAGTATTTAAAGTGAGATTAAAGTGAGATTATCCATTGGAGCTGTTCATTACAAATTATATGAGTTACTCAAAATAAGCCTTTTTGTGGTGGGAAATGGTGTTATTTTTTGTCTTGGGAGTTTTTATAAAGCAAAATGCTATTTAGGTAGAATAAATGTGTTGTGGGTAAAACCTGCTCTAAACCAACAAAGAGTTTAAATGCATATCCAGCTTAACAGGCCTGAATCCACTCTCTGCATGGACCAAGTATGGGGGGCTGCACTTGGACATGCCCCCAAGTTGCTTTTAGACTCATACAGATGATCTCCTTCCCTGAGACAGGAACCTCGTTTTATATAACTCAGGACCTGATGTATTGCCAGATTTAAAGGTAATAAATGTGGTGAGAGCTGCTCCTAAGAACAAACCTTCCAAAGGCAAATACAGCATTTAAATATTTTAGTTTCTATAGGAAAATTCCCTTAGGATCACACGTAGTCATGGCCACAGTCTCCTGCAGACTGATAGAAATGCTTGCAGTGTCTTCAGCACTGAGAGGTGCTTTTGAATATGTCCCTCAGGGTGTCCCATCTGGGCAAAAGGTTTGGAATATTGTATGACTTAATGATACTGTGTCAAACTCATTTTCTTTTTCTGTATAAGCAGTCAGGATTCTTTGCCTGATGTTTCAGGTCTACTACCTCGGTGAAGGAGAGGAGTCAAAGCAGTGGCTGCAGCAGCCAGACAACACCCCAGAGAAGCTGTGCTTGGCCCACATAAAGGCAGTTGCCAGTTGTGTGGCCTCATCTTACCCCAGGGTGACTCCCATCGTGTGGGACGACATGCTCAGGGGGATGAGTGAGGAAACACTGGCAGGTGTGTGACCAGGGATGGGCTGAGGCATGTTTTGTGTCATACCAAAAGGTTTATACAACTAGTTAAAACAGACTTGCTGGCACTGAAAATAATGAAAACAAGAAGAGTTGATATATATATATATGTTTGACCAGAGAATAGAAACGCTCAGTCCTTGGCTGTCACAGACTTTCTGTGTGACTGTGGGCCAGTCTGAACACATACACTTAAACAAAATGCTCATCCTGCAGTGGTTGCCATCAATTCTACTTTCTCAACACATTCAAATAAAACAGCCTGTGGTCCAAGTCTAAATCTCTGTGCCTCTCACCACCTTCTAATGTTTGTTGTTGCTCCGTGCAGCACCTGGTCCCAGTGGTGCAAACACACAGAGAAGCTGCAGCCCTGTGAACACCTCTGTGATCATGGTGCCCACCATGAGGACTCAGACACTGAACTGTGGGGTAGCTCCAAGACCTTGACATCATGAGTCTTGTTTGTTGAAAAATATGAAACCACTGCTAAAATTTGAGTAGTCTGAGCACAGATGGAGTTCCAGCATTTTCAGAGCTACCTTACACGTGCTACTGCACCAATAATCTGTACTTAGTTCTCACTTTTACCTGGCTGTTTTCCATTACTTAGGAGAGCTCTGTTCCTTCCAGACTCCGGGGTCCCACAGCTGGTGCAGCCCATGATCTGGGACTATGCAGCCGACCTGGATGTGGAGGGCAAAGGTTTGTGCTTCTCTGCTGAGCTGTGTAGAAGCAAAGAGCTGTTTAAGCAAAATAGCCAAAGCAAGACTGTGTCATTAAAACATACCTTAGTTGGACACCAAGCAATTCTGTTTTTGTTAAATTGCTTTTTGTTGCTTTAATGGCATAAACACAGCTCATTTGATTTCACATAAGAGCTGCTATTATTAATTTTCTTTTACTATTTATGTTTGTCCTGTGAAGGACTTGCATTGTCTGCTGCTTAATTCTTTTCAACACTGATGGGGCATTGAGAGGTTTTTCACAAGCACTGTTACATCAACTCTCCTCACACTGAAACCAGTGGGAGCCAATAGCCCTGTATTGAGCAGCTCTGCAAAAGAAGCTTCAAGGCTTCAGACATCTACAGAATTCAAAGGGAAACTCCAGTCAGGCATTTAACATGCATGAAAATATTTCTTTGTAGGAAGAAGAATCAGCTGTCAGATGTTGTGCAGGCTTGTTACATGCCCAGGGTTCTTTTAGCACTGTAACAATCCAAGGGAATGGAATACAGTTAAGTGGGCACATGAAAACAGGAGGGCAGCCACCAAAAAGGCTCCTCAGAGAAGGTGTCTGATGTCCCATCCTTGGGACCTCAGCAACCTGTTGGAACTGGACCTTGGTTCCTCTTCAGCATTTCAGCCAGGGCTGAAAATGGAGAAGACTCATGCTGTGAGTGTCCCTTTGTGTCTCATTGCAGTGCAGCTCATAGAGAAGTATCGGAGATGTGGCTTCTCCAAGGTGTGGTTTGCAAGTGCCTTTAAAGGAGCCACAGGAGTGAATCAGTCCCTCACACTTATTGGGCACCACCTGAAGAACCACCTGGAGTGGCTGGAAGTGGCCAGCAGGACCCCCCCTGATGTCCTTGAAGGTATCGCCCTGACCGGCTGGCAGAGGTGAGGAACAGCCTTTGAAACGGTTCCAGGGATAACACGGAGGCAAACTTCCACCCCAGAACTCCCTAAGAGGTACAGGGAGGCTGGGGAGTTGGAAGGGAACTTTGCAACCCTGCAGTCCTTCCTGGCAGTCACTGCTGAGCCTCGGAGATCCACTCAGGTGGTACAGCACTTAACCAGCAGGAGCAATTGTTTCGGAGACACCACCACCAGCAGATTGGGTTTGAAAGCTTGAATGTACTTTGTGCCACCTAAACTGCTTATAGAGAACATAGTTCATGCATGGTGGATGTATCTGAATGTCTGATGTGGACTCAAACAGAATGAAGTTGCATAAGAGAGAAGAACTTGTTCATGTAAAGAAGGACTAAAAGGTTTTTATGCAAGTCAGGAGGTCTGAGGGAATACCAGAGAGCTGAATTCCAATTTCTCTCTCTGATTTGCCTTGAGAAAGTAATTTGATTTTTATCTGTTCTTATTAGTAAGACAGAAATACTTTGTTTTTCAGGGATAGAAGGTCCCTTCTCTGAGACAGAAACTGATGTTTCTAAAGCTCTTTAATTTTAATGATTGAAATATTAAAACTTCCCATTTATTTAGTATGTTCTGCCACTAAACTGTCTAATTAATGGATTTTTTTTTACCTAGGTATGATCACTTCTCTGTTTTGTGTGAGCTTCTCCCAGTGGCAATTCCATCCCTGGCTGTGTGTCTGCAGGCACTAAAGAATGGTACAATGACAACTTTATTCTCTCTCAGCTAATGCCTTGCACAAGAGGGAACTGCCCTTGCCCTAAGGTTGGCACAGGCTTATTATATTTTGAGGTGGTTTGACTATCTGCTCGTGGTCTGAATTGTGAACAGTAAATTACAGTTTGCAGTATGGCAGCAGAGAAGCCTCTTGGCCTAAGTATTTAAAAATAGCCATTGGATACTCATCATTCATTATGTTCTAACCCACAAATGATGAAAAACTTCATGTCTATACTAAAAAATAAATTAAAGAAGCTGAATTGCTTTTTAAACTGATTTGAAACAATACTGACATATAAATTAGATTCATTTAGTTTAGATTTAGATCTTGCTTAAGTATAAAAGTTGCATTGACTAATCAATTTTCTTAAAATGGATGTAGGAAGGACACTGCCTGGTAAAATACTTCCTGTAGTTCTGGTTTCTTTACAGGCAGTTGTCAACAGAAAGGGTTTTTTTTTTTGTCTTGCTGCATTTCTTATTTTCAAAATAAAGCCCCACAGGTTACTGATTTTTAACTCAGGCACTACAAATATTCAGCATCCTGAATGGGAGGCTCAGAGCTGGGAAGTGCTTTACCAGAAAACTGTGTGAAAGACCATGTGCTCCACTTCCCACCCACAAGTGTTTTTTCCTTCTTCTAGTCTCATTTTACCTTTTACAAAATCTCCATCCAGGAAGAACTGCTGAGCCAATGCAGAGTACTCCAGAAAAACCCTCTTGTATGACTGGTTTGGTTCCTTAGGTTCCTTTTGCTTATTTCCACTGTCTTCTGCCAGGTGGCTACTCTGAAAAGGTTAAAGAAAATGTGGAAAAGCTCCTGGGAATGTCTAACCTGGAGATTGATACTTACATGAGGTAAAATTCCAGCTGGAGAATTCGGGTGCTTCTCGTTGCGTGGGAAGTTCAGAAACTAATGGATCCTCTTTGTCCAGCACAAGTCTGGGCACCTTTCCTGGGAGCAACATCCTCACCCTTGTGACACAAGTGAGCTTCTACCTCAAGTCATCAGTGGATGAACTTCTCAAAAGGAACAGGTAATGAGGTTTATGTTGATTCCCTGCCTGGCTGCCCCAGTGTCGGAGCTGCATCACCTCCAAGTGGGGCACAATTCCAGCAAAGTGATTTAAATATCAAGCTCTGCATTGCAGGCATCATTGGCACCTCAGCAGAACATAATATTTAGCTGAAAATTTAAAATATTTCAGCAGAATTCCTAAATACTATGTGCTGCCTTATTTCAAGCATCTGGTTCTTTCCTGAGTTACATTTTACTGCTATTTAAAGTTAAAATGAAATTTTTGAATGGTGCAGTTACAAAAAAAGGAGCTCGAAATGAAACTTAAACTGCAGCAGATGATCAGTTTTTATCATCTGCCAAGAACAGTCTTTTACAAGCTAGTTCCAAAGATACACAGACTTATATAAACTTACTCCTTAAGCATTATCTCTGCTAAAGTCTAAAGTCTTATTACCTCCCTGTCATCCTACAAACACAGATGTCACTGCCCTTTCAAACTCTGCTCCTATTAACATCCATTTTCAGGTATGTCACAGGCTGGTTCAGCCCCTACCACAGGAAAAGGAAGATTATTCATCCTATAATAATGCACCTCTTCCAGCCAGATGCAGTCAGGTAACACCTCTTGTTTTGCATCACATGGGAAATAGTCTGTCATATTTTGGGCACTCAATTACAAGTTTTGAGTCCTTGCCTCTTTCTGTAATTATCTCAGAAGCATCAGTGGGAATCAAACAATATCAAGTATTCATAATATGGTTTTAAACAGAAAATGCTGGGGTTGGATTTAGATGATCAAAGTTCCCTTCCAACTCAAACCATTCTATGATTCTAGTTTTATGTTTGCCTGCCTTCTGATGAATAAGATCTTTGAATACAAGTACAAAACTGGTCTCCAAAAACCTCTCCCTTGTCTACTCCTGTGCACCTCACTGCACTGGTTGGCCTTGGTATAGGATTTCACCATGGACCAGCTTCCAGACAGGGATTGGAATAAATCCAGACCCTTTTCCCAGCTCCTTGTCACCATGTGCCATTCAGAACTTGTCCTACACATTTTGCCAGTTCATGCTGATTTTTTTTTTTGCTGTGATAAGGTGAATATCCCAACTGCATCTACTCTTTCTGATAGAACCCAGAATTAAATTCCCAACAAGTCTCACAGCAGGTTTCAGTTACACTTAAAATGTGTATAGTGGTTTTCTGAGCTCACATCTCGGTACTTTAAAAGTCATTGCATGAGAAAAGTGCCAGGATTATTGGTACTTAAACAGAAACAGCATCAACCTTTTGCCATCTGAACAAAATCAAGTCCTTTGGGCTCTTGTAATAGATGCTTCTTTTCCTGTAAAGTCATTTTAAGGACAGCACTCCCTTCCTAAGGCCAGTAAGCCAACCCTCCCCTGAGGCAGAGCTCACCTGCAAATGTCATTGTTCCTCCCTTCTCATTTCTGCTCAGTCTCCTCTCCAAGTGGAATGCTGTGGTGCAAGACCTCCAGGCAGCCATGGAGCAAGTGTTCCACCAGTGTGCTATAGAGGAGTGGATGGAGGAGAACGTCCACCCCAGCCTACAGAAGCTGCAGCAAGTGGTGGATGATTTAGATGAAGCAATAAAAGCACAAAATTAGGGGCACTTCAATTAGTCTGTCTCATTCCATGGGAAAACATGGCTAGTGGAAATCAGCAACTAGTCATTGAGCTGGAGTTTGTCATCTGGAGAGCTGAACTGTGATTAAACAACAGGGACCTGAGGGCAAGAAGGAATTTACTGGTGTAATAGACTTCAAGTCTATTTTAATCTTCCTGTCTTAACACACGCTGAGCCTTAATTCACCTGCCCTGTAAGTCAGGTTTGCTGCCCTTGCATAACAGAATGCAGGAGTCACAACTCTGGAGAAAAACCCAGTTTCTTCCACATTTAGTATTTGTAGCAATAGTTTCTTACTTAACAATACCTGGAAAAGTTCTACAAGTTCTACTCCAGTCAGTGCCCAACATGTCCACCCTTTGCAATTTTTATAAAAAGAAATATTTAGGATACTTACACCAGTCTTTAGGTCCTTTTGTTCTGTCCTGCCACTCCCCCGCGTGTCAGCTGTGCTGTGTCCTGCCATTCCATCACTGGTCCTTCCACAGCAGGGAGCAGTTCCAGATTTTGGGTTGGAGTTTTTCAGTCTTTGAAACACATAAAAGCATGGGGCTTAAATCCTGCTTTGATTAGCCTGAGGTCAGGGGTTAACATCCAGCCTTTTGCAGAGGTCTGAGCAAGGCCCTGTCAGGTGCTGACAGGTGACAGCAGAGGCAGAGGGGACAGGTGCCATCCCAGGCCAGAGCCAGAGGGAGCTCCAGGAATAGTGACCCTTGGACTTGGAGGGAAAACTGCCAAACAAATGTTGGGCTGCTTCACTGCCTGCCAAAGCATCATTTAACCTCAGCTTAGTCTCACTGCCACAGAAAAGCACCATCCTGCTCTCTAAGGCACCTGTTGAGCTCTGTAAAACCTGAAACCAGGTTTGTCCCAGTTTGAGGCATGACTTAAAGTTACTAAATATGAGGGGAAAATGCTGGTTTATTCTGCTTTAATATCAAACTTTTCATATTGTGTGGCAATATATTTTGTGGACGTAACTGGAGCAATAAGAGAAACACCACAGTGGAAATAATTCAGAAGTCTTGTAGTTAAATACATCACCATGAATATTCAAAATATTTACTTGCGCTTCACTTATTCCTTTAAATTTATTTTTTTTTAGAAGCACAGGTATTGAAATTTTCTTGGAACAATCTCTAGATTCAGAAAGGACAAGTACAGCATAAGACAAACTTTAACTTTGTCAGTGAGAGCCTCAGTGATTAGGTCCACATGCAGATTTTATTCTAAAAACAAGCAATTGCTATGCAGACCTTAATTACAAAAGTTACATGCCTTGAACTAAACAAGATCTTATTTTCCTTGAATAAATCCTTTGATACTCAAAAGGATGTTTGTGGAAATGTGCTTCTTTTTTGTGTGTGTGGCATGTTGGTTTGGTTTAAAGGAGGGAAGATGGAAATATGTTCACCAGTGGAGAGCTGGATCCCCATTAACTCCTCCAGCAGGTCCGTGTCAAGTAGTAATTTAGACAGCCATTAATATTTTAATAATTTTAATTAAAAACAATACAAAATACTACAGTGATGCAAAACAAGTTATCAAAGTTGATTTTATCAATGGACTTTTTTTAAAAAAAAGACAGTATAACAAGGCCTTGCTGCAATTCTACTTGCAATTTTACAGTAAAAAAAAAAAAGGCAATTTCTAAACAGTTTCAAGAAGGATTTTTGCCTCTCAGCAATCTATGACAGTGTCAGGACTAGCACTCTTTATTTACTATTAAGCCAGCTGAGTTTTTGGTATCTGTAACTTCATAAATACAGCCCAAGAGTCAGATATCAACTAGACAGTTTAAATACTTTGATTTTCTTGCACAATTGACGCTACTTCACTGTGAAATATCCCAATATTGGATTACACCTTACCTAAAGCAGTGTTCTCCCTCTCTACAGCATGCACTCCATGCACTCTGGCTTTTGTCACTACAGCACAGTTGTGGTAAAGGACATGACAGAAAGGGTTGGGTTTATGGGGCAGGGTGTTAGGTCTAACCTAAGCTCTGGTTTTAAATAATTTCTAAGTCTTATAAAGTACAGCTGTCCAGGCACAAGTCAGTAGATGGCCTGATATGCAAAAATGACAACTACATCTCCTGTAATACTGTCTCAGGAGTACCTAATTTCCTAACAAAACTAGTCTTTCACATCATTCTTTGAGTCCAAGCCACTTCACACCAGGCACACCTTAGGCTACATTTACTTTCAAACTGGGCCTTTCAAACTGCTGGGCCCAGGAGGAGTGAGGAAAACCATCCAAAAAAGCCTCTGGCAAAATGGTAAGAAGTGGCAAAAGAGGAGGATGAGACAGGACTAGTCCAAAGAGGGAAGAACAGCACCTGTCCTGAGTTAGCACCTGCTGTCCTCAACAGTTCTTCAAGCTGCACCACATCACCGAGGAGTGCACAGACACTGCAGAACCAAATCCATGTTTAAGGCCATTTGCAAGTTAAATTTACACACACACAGTTACTGCAAAACATGATAACACAGTGATGTCTTCCAGCTACAAAAGATAAAGTTTTTGAGGACAGGAAGCAAACGTGGACCAAGAGAAACAAGAAGGTCCCAAGTGTATCAGACAGCAGTGCCCAAATACACCAGGCAGAACCCACAGTAAGAGACAATTCCCTCAGTGCTTCCCTTTAGCTCAGACTATGGAATTCAGGTTCCCATTGGAGCTGTACTTGTTTGTACAGTGGCAGAGTTGCCAAATGGAAATGGCACTGGAGGGAATGGCTCAGCTGCTCTGAGAGGCTAAGGAGTCAAAACACCCCTCTCAGACACACAGTGCATGGCAGCTCATCCCTCTCCTGCCACCACTGCAGGACACTGAGGGCTGAGGGGGACACCACACAGCACCTTCAAAGAGGTGATCACTGGACATCAACCCAAAAGGCAACTTACTCCACAGGATGTACTTTAAGCCATGTTGTACCTTATTATAGGTCATTCCCCTTTCTAGGGATTCTCAATTTTCCTTACCTTGTTTCAGTGTTTGTGTGAGACATTGCATAGCCCATAAGGACATCCATGACTGACACCAGGAATGCACAGCAAGCTGGATGCACAAGAGCTCAGCAGAAGCAGGACACAGGATGCAGGGCAGGGTCACACCAGCAGACGTACCTTTCAAAAGCTGATTTTAACTGGAAAACTACAGCATGGTTTACATCTTCCATGGAATGTCAGCTCTCATGGGAATACAAAAGAAACCCAGTATAGCTATGACTGAATGCAGGTAGTTTTTCCTGTTTTATCCATGGTCCACTCTGTGGGCTCAGAATGTAAGTGCAGTGCACACCACAAATGGCCTCTGCATGTCCTTGACACAGAGCAGCAGTTACCACAGGCTGTGCCTACATTGTACCATTAAATACTCTAGGCTTTTTCAGTATTTCTTACTGGAAGTCCTGAGAACACTCATCATTCTCACTTTACACTGTCGGGAAAAAAAGAGTTCTCCAAATCCCCAATGTCATTCTCCTCTCTCTAAAAGGAGCACCACTTGGGGTATAGACCACCATGGATTTAAATGAGGAACTCTCCAAGGTGTTACACCCTGCAACATTTAAACAGGTTTGATAACTATGCTCAACCTACAGCTGTGCTTCAGAATAAAGGCCAAATTCAGCTAATTGCCTAATTTTCCCACGTTCATACACAGCACCTTCCCAGTTGCAGTGATGTGGGGTAGGGACTGAAAACCACATGATTATGCCACCGACTCAGAGGACTTTACAAACATATACTGGCAGAGGTCTGCCTTGGTACCTGATGTGATTACAAGGGTCTTTTCCTATTTAAAGGAAACATCTCCCTGTTGCAGGGAGATGACCTTCACACTGCCAGCACTGAGCCTTTGCCTCACAGCCACATGCCAGGGCTGAGCAGCTGGAAGGCAAATCCCGGTACAACCTGGGTTTGGTCAGAGCAGCAGGTGCTCAGCTCCAGGTCTGTGGAACACACAACAGGACAGGGCTTCTGCTGAAAGCTTTTCAGAGCCTTGTCTCTGTAGAGGTAGAGCAACTTGAAACACAAACACAGGCTCTTAAGTCCTAAAGGAACTGCTGCCAGAAGACATTTGCTGCTGGCCAACCAAAAGCAGACAACAGTTACCTTGTACCCTGTTCACATTTCCTAGAAGTTACTGTGTAAGTATTTTCTAATTCAGGGTCTTAAGACTATAAGATTCCTAAATAAAACCTAGGGAACTTCAGTACAAGCATATTTGAAGGAGCTTTCAGCTCTTTACAATTTTGTTCTTGTACTGACATACTGATGTAGACACCATGGAGTTTTACTTCTAGACAGAATATGTTGACTTAGAGAGGTAGCTTTTACTTCAAAAAATACCTTGAAAAGTTAATATTTTAACTATTTGTGAAATCATTGGTCAGAACAGAGGACACCACACACCTGGAGTAAAACATGGTACAAGTCAAACGTGGAATCTACCCCAGCTATCTTAAAAAAAATTATTATTTAGCACTTCGGTATTTCAAGTGAGGAAATACTGAACAACTCTAGGCTACCATGTTGTTTGACATCAGACTTTTCCCTGCCTAAAGTAACAGATGTCCTTGCTTCCTTTCTAAACACACAGTTAAAATAGTAAACATTGAGGTCTAGGAAAAAGTTATTCTGTCCTGGGGCAGTCTGTGCCCAGAAGTGAAGCAGAACAGGGTTAATCTAGAACATCCCAAAGACATTGAATCATCAGCAAGATCATTCTTCCCTTTGCTATTCATGGCTCCTCAGCCAGTCCAAGGGAAGTTAAAACCATGTTACAAGTTAAACAACCTGGTGTTCCGAATTCCAAGACAGGTACTCAGACTTAAATTTCCATGGGTATCCAATGGCAAGTCAGTAGTAGAGAATATAAAAGTGCCACTACTCTGCATCACCTAATTGCATATATTAAGCTGCTTAAAATGGATTTAGCAATATATTCAGTCATAACATTTCAAGACAAACCTCAAAACGTTGCGTCAGGAGTTACAAATTCAACTCTCCTACACCTCATGTACTGTACCTGCAGCAGATGTTTGCAGTAAGAGGCTGTTTACGTCTGCACCTCCACTTCACTAATGGGAAAGCAATTATTTCATACCAATCCATCAATAAATAATTATTCCTAGACAGGTTTGGTGAGCTGACAAAGTTCAAAAGCCAGCAGTGTCCACATGCAGGAATTAAGGCAGAAGAGCAAATGAAACAGAATTTGCTTTGGACTCTACAACAGCAATTCTTGGAACGTGGGTCTCGAAGCAGTTTAGCACTGAATGAGGTGCATTAAGACAGATTCCTCTCATTGCAAATTGTAGAGAAATGCCCAGGCCAAGGTTGTGAGGGATTTCTTTTTCTGAAGAACAATCGGAGTGTTTTCCAAATGTGTGAGAGCCTCTGCTTGCTTCAGCTCATGATGTCTGTCAGTATTTATCCTGTGGTTCATCTGCATCACTCGCCTCTGTTTCGCTGCTCTGAGAGAAATCTTGGGGGCTTTCTACTCTGTGCAGCTCCAGAAAACTAGTAATGAGTTTGGCAACTGCTTCCACATCACTGTGGAAAAGAAGAAACAATGGAAGAGTTAGTGGAACTGTGGTGCTGACAAGACAAGAACAAGCACATTAAATCTTGGGAATAACTGCTTGGAGGAACTACTCTATATGACATACAGATCAGGACTGACAGCATCCCACACCAAGCCATTAGTTCCACATCAGAACAAATCAATCCCTTCCCCAGTTCCTGCTGCAAGGGTCCTTATTATCAATGCTTAAAACAAATCCCCTGTTAACTAATACACTGAATGTTTGCAAAACAGAATTAATCCCCTCTGCCATTGCACAGCTGAGGAAAGTAACTCCAGCAGACATGCAGCACTAAAGGGATCTTAGATATCTAAATATGATCCTGATAGATGGCGTTACCCAAACATCTACAACTGAAAACCTTTAAGGTTTAAAAGGTTTCCAAACTGAGTAACACGAGGTCATACCAGCAAGTCTGAAAACTGAGCTTAGTCTCAATAATCGGCACTTATTGACCCATGTGATTGGTATTTCCCACCTTACTCATTCTAATTTAACAAGTCCCCACTGCACCTTCTGCAGCCCAGCACTGCACTCTGGGTCAGGGGGTGTGAGAATCCAGTGACAAAGCGCAGCACCACCAGGTAACCCTTCCCAAAGTACCGCACGGGCTCCTCCTCCACGTTCACGTCCCGGATCTCGCTCAGCAGAGCCACCACTGCAAACACAGGTGGAGAACAGGGCAGTCTGTCAGCATTGATGGAAACCCTGAGCACTGAGTGACCTGGGTGACAGGGGCTCTGCTCCTGGACACCACTGCTGTGACCCCACCCAACCGGGGCAGTCCTGCATCAGCAAACAGCTGCTGAGCTGCTCGGGCAAAATAAACACGTACAGGGTGTGAGCGCAGCACATCTCAGCTGGTACAGCCCTGAGGAACAAGATCTACAGCCTGCCAGGGACTGGGGACCAGGCATTTGTTAGCTGTGTTTCCCACTTTAATGACAGTTGTAACTATTTTTCTGTACAGAGCAGGTAAACAGGTATGGAGTGTACTGAGACTGAACAAATACTGAAATATTTAACTGCTCAGAGCACCTGCATCCCCACGTTCATGGTACCCAAGAGAACTATTTATGTTACCAAATATTACAAAATAACCTCTCAGGAAGAGATGTGCTCAGCTCCCCAATGTATACATACACCCTAAAGAGAAGTTCAGAAACATTAAACACCCTTCTCTCCACATCTCTTATCTTCCACCTCCAAAATGAACGGCTTAAAAACCACTTCAGCCTAAGGACATTCCAAATGTTGCCAGTTTTCTAAGCACATTAAGAGTTGCTTTGAATAAAAGCTCTGACAGGGAAGAGGATCCTACTTTAGTTTGCAACAGAACTCCTGACTACATTGCAGGTTCTGTTAATCCAACAGGAAGCCCAAAAGACACCAGGTACCACATTAAACTGAGCCCACTGAATACGCTGCTTTAATTGCACATTATATACCTGCAGGATGCAACATTTCTGCTTGCAAAGATCTAAATGTTTGCCTGCTACCAAAAGCAGATTAAATTACAGAATCTCAAGTTCTGGATGCAAAATTTCAGTTTTTCCAGCAGTCCCACCTGCCAAGCAGGGGAGCCAAGGGAAAGGTCAACCTGCACATGAGCATCCCAAAGGAATGGCTAAGATTGCTCTGGAAAACAATGTGCAAGCCCAGCTACCTTGGATTAAATAATTAACGAGATGCATTCAGCACATGCAAAAGGCTTTTGGGCCCTGAGAGGCAGATTGTTACATCTGCTGCTTGGGAACAAAGCAGATCTGGCAACAGATGCAGCTTAATTTGAGTACAGAACTCCTGAGAACCCATTAAATGGGCACATATCCATTTCTTCTGCTGCTCACATCTTCTACCAGATGCTGCTTTCTCACCTTGTTCATGGCCTCCTTTGGACAAGGTCAGTATTTTTTTGTACAGATTGAATGTTTTTAGGCAGACTGTTCCCTTGTTCTTATCAAATACAGCTTCCTGTAAAATTGAAAAAGAAAATCAAGATTTTCTTAAACACACCATCAATAGCTATGCTTCAAAGTAAAATAAAAACAGTTCTGTGGGAAAATAACTTGGTAACACAGAAAAATACATTGCTAGTTTAGAGACATTCCTCTATCATTAGACTGTGAAAATCACAATCTTGCTCTTGGTTTTAGCAGACTTTACCATATCTCCTGTGTTACTTCTAGGAGGGAGTTAAAACTGGGTTCTTTGCCCCTCTTGCCACATTCCTTGTGTCATGAAAACTTTGCCCGGAATCAAATGTGAACACTAACTTGTAACTCCTGTAATTTTCACTTCTGGTGTCTGCACTTGGCATTCCAGTGCTGTGCTCTCTGGGCCAGGCTTACACCAGATCCCAAATATCCCTGACAGTCCATGAAAAGAGGATGTCTCGTGTCTGAGCTGCACATTCTAACACAACTCAGCTCAGCAAGGTGACAATCCTATCTTATGGCTTATTGCTCTCAGTTCCCAACAAATCAACATCCACAGGATTATAAACCAGCTTACACCATTCTTGTCCCAGAGGAAAACAGCTGAGCATCCTGGAAGGTCAGAGCTCCCCTATTTAATGTTCTGTCTATAGCTGGCAGGGCAAGTACAAAATCATGTTGTGGTAGCTGAATGTGCTGGTCATTCACCCTCTTTTATATAAGGCCACAAAACATTTTGGGGCAAGTCTCCCCTTAAAAATACCCATGTTTAGCTTCATGTTTTCATGCTTAAATAGTCAAAGAATTACTGCCCTAATTCTAGTCCCAGTATAGCAACCCCAGAGGGTTTCCCCAAAACCAAAGGCATAACTGGTCTGTTTGGACTGAGCAAGTGTGTGGGGCTGCTGGAACCAGCATCTGCCAACTGCTTCTTACTCACACCACCTCATTTCCTGAGTTCAGCATCTTACCTCCCACTGCTCCAGGTTCTGTGCTGCCACAAAGAAACACCCAGCCATATAGAAGAGCTTCCATGCCAAGCTGTCTGAACAATGCAAAAAATACACAAATTTAGCTTTTTTTTTCCTTCTTCTTTGTTATTCAGACAGTTCTAAAAGCAGCATGCTCCCTTTAAAGGCAATAAAAGGAAAAAAAGGTTTCTCAGACGGAACATTTTTTTGCCTTTAGTTGTACTACAAGCTATTTTACAGCTCTCAGGATGAAAATAGAGAAATTCTTCACATTTTTTAAGAGACTTCATTCACACTGGGCTTCAAACCACATAGAATTATAAGCATATGTTATTACTGACAAGGTTGTAACATTGCATCTTTCTCTTCTCTAAAAGCAAAGGCATCTTAAAAGGCATCCACAAAACTGCCAACCCGCTGTCAACCACCAAATATTTGTGCTGCAGAGGACAAGGGTAAGGGACAATAAAAATTCACTGAAGCAAACATGTTTCTGCATAAAAGGAAGCAGTTGGCCCTCCTGACAAACAAACATTTGCATTTTACGTCCTGGAAATGTTTACATACAGCAGCCTGAGCAATTTGCTTACTCAGGTTTTCAGAGTAGAACTGTGCTCAGGATTGTTTCACAAAACTTTGTTGCAATGTCTTAAAATAAACAAGGCTGGTTTAGCTGGTGGCTCAAGCAGCTTTCACTGTGTTTTGCTCTTTCATTAACAATACATGGATTACATTGGCAGCATATTCCTACACACCATTAAGTTTTAAAATTGGATGTTAACAGGATGCAGCAGGAGAATGACAGGGCAGCTTCCAGGATAAATCCCAGAGGTGGAAGGAGAGCTGGCATTTGGTGCAGTCTGCTCTACTGCAGGGGGGGAAGCAGCAGGAGCTGTCTGATCTCTGAAGGTGTCTGAGTAATCTCTGCCAGTGATGATGTGACAGTTTCCAGAGAAACAGAGCACTTCAGTCAAAGGCAAAGGAATCATTTCATTATGGGGGCAAATAATCACTGTGTGTCTTCCCAGGAGAGCTGTGAGGACCAGCTGATCACATTTACAAATCACACACAGTACTAAATAGCATTATTAAAAATACTCTTGCAAATGGAAAGGGAGGCTGAGTAAGAAATAGAGCATTAAAGCACAGTAAGTCATGCAGGCAACAATTATTACTGGTTTTAATATTCATGTCACGAAGTGGGACAGGTACCTCCACTGCCTGTGTAAGGCCTGACAGAAGCTGCACAGGAGTCATCAGCATGAAAAACAGATCAACAGGAAAGAAACAATCCTCAAAAAAAAATTAAAGGGCATTACCTGCACTGTAATAAGCAGCAGCCAAACCTATGGAGGCTATGCCTAGGAGGAAAGAGGGGAGAATTAGAACAACAAAAAAGTCTAAAATTCCCTGATGAAAAACATAACTTTTCAAAAAAAGGACAATTGTGATTGCAACATGAATCACTGTATGAAAGTCAGTTATTTTTTTTTCTCCAAACCCAGAATAAAAAATCTTGCGTTCTGCAAAGGCACTCAAAGTGCATGGGCCGAGGTCAGAAATAAAAATGCTGTGACACAACTGGGAACAGAACCTCAGAGGGACTCAGTGTAACCATTACACCACACTTCCTCTCAGCACAGCACAACTTGGAGCCTGCTGACACAAACACTGCAACCGTTATTTGTCCCTTTAAGTGCCCCGTGGAGCCAAAAGAATATTCTGCAATGAAGTTGTGTCAGGAGCTGCCAGCTCCTTTCTCCCAGGGAGGGGGAAGCAGCTGAAGGGTCCCTTGTGCCCCAGAGGCTGCAACTGCAAAGATCTTGGCTCAACATCACTGAAAGCAATGACAACCTCGTGGTGTCACCCAGCTGGAAAGCAGGATATGTCACATTTTCCCCACCAGCTCTCTCAGTACAGCCCTAAGTAGTTTATTTTTTCTGTATATTAGTGTTTATAAAGATGCCTTTCAGAGCATCCTGTATGACTTCCCATTTCATGCACAGCAGCGTTAAGAGTTCACCACCAACCACACACGAGATCCAACCCCAGCACGGCCACACTGCAGTTTTCCATTTCTGAAAACTGAGATGTTTTTCAACCTAAGAATGCAGCCCCTTCAGAAACTTCCCATTTATATGCCTATATGGCATCTGATTTTCTGCTCTTGCTCTTTCAGGACTCCCTTGAAATTCTGTTCACGAGCTCCTGAGGTTCTGCAGATGACAGGCTGAAAAACGAGCAGTGTCACAGTGAGACTGCCACGCTGAGGAGGAGACTTCAGACTCGTTTAGTGGCTGTGCTAAAGGAAGAGTTCAAAGCATGATCATTCCTCTTCTTGAAAGAAGAATGCCTGGAAGACAGGCATCTCTTGTTAGGGGCTCTTTCAGGAATTTACTCTATGACCCTCTTCCCTCAAAGCAAGCTCTGAGACAAACAGAGGAACACTTGGTCTTACCAACACAGAGGGACCAGGACCGGATGCCAGGTGACCTCTTCAGATGAAGGAGGGAACTCGTGCGGTTTTCAACCAACATGTACATCTTCAAAACCTCCCAACAGCCCAGTGTGACTCATGAAACCTCACTGGACAAAACAAACAAACAAACAAACAAACAAAAAAGTAAGAACTTTAAATCGTTGAAGACTCCACTCCTCTCCCCTCCTAGCACTTTTTCAAGATTTATCAAGTCTTAATCTAGATTATATAAGATGTCCAGGGTAAGAACACAGTGTTTTTGCACAGGAAGAGCAACATGCACACTTCAAACAACCACAAAGAAAAACTGTTACGTGGACAGTTGCATAATATCAACAGGAATCTGAACTCTTGGAGAAACTTCTCATTTTGAGTGGAAGAGTTCTCTTCCTTTCTATCACAACCAGATTCCAGAAGAAAAGTGTGGAAAACAAGAACCAGGAACAATGTTGTTCCTAATTCATGAAGCCCCTCAAACAAATAAAACAAGAGCAGTGGAAAGTTCTTGGACAGCATTTTTCCTGTCAGCTGAAAGGGCTGTGTGAAGGACTAGTCTGGGAGCTGGTCCTGCACCTCTGACATCGGGTCTCTCAGCCCTGATGACACACCAGGAAGGGGTTACAGCCACAGCCAGGCAGTGCCAGTGTCCCATAATGCCACAGATGGCATTCCCATCTTCTAAACCAACTCAAGAATATAAAAAGGAGCTTCCAACAACAAGTATGTTTGTCTTTCCTCAACAAGACCATGCCTTCAGCCTAGGCAGAAACTAACAGTACAGATTAAAAAGGTGGGTACTAATTAAAACCATTAAGAGCTGGGCAATCCCATACATCATTCTCAGTAAGTTTTTGCTCTTTACAGAATAAAAGCAGGGAGTCATTTAGGTTGGAAAAGACCTTTAAGATCATGACAACCAACCATTAAGCCAGGACTGCCCAGTCCACCACCAAACCACGTCCCTAAGCACCATGCCCACCAGGGATGGTGACTCCAGCACTTCCCTGGGCAGCCTGTCCCACAGAACCAGTTCCAGGAGGTTGGCAATGAGCTGCCCTTAGCTGCCCATGATAACAGGTTTCCAGAAGAATGTCAGCATTCATCAGGTTTTGAATAACCATGAAAAACATGTAGAGAGCAGGCCCAAGCACATCCAGGTTCTTACAAAAGAAAAGTATGTGATTTTCGGTCCTTTAGTTATCCTGCTGTCCTTGGATGCAACATGACACTCCTGCAATTCTCTGCTACTTTGGATACAAAGCTCCAGGGGAGCGGATTTAGCCAAGTCCTTTCAGTTAAACAAAAAGCACCTATGACTTTGATTTTAATCTCTTAGCAACACATCTAAGAGCATCTGAAACCGAAAGAGCCAAAACCACTTATGCATAAGACACACTCCATCTCCTCCGGATGTCAAGCATTAAATTTTAA
Organism: Lepidothrix coronata; assembly: GCF_001604755.1. NCBI lineage: Eukaryota > Metazoa > Chordata > Aves > Passeriformes > Pipridae > Lepidothrix > Lepidothrix coronata. The sequence continues at coordinate 869,833 of NW_016690422.1, read as the reverse complement.
TTTTCAAATGACTCCTGTGAGTTGCTCTCAATGTACCGGAAAATATCTCTGCACTTACAGTGCCTTCTCCTGCCTGCACCTAAAAGATATCTAAAGGTTATCAAATGCACAGAGATCACTGCAGAAATCTGGCTGTATTTCACAAATATGACACCCTACTTATAATTCACACAACTATGAGTTAAATGCGTTAATGCAAACTTTGGTCTCTCCCCCCATATTCACTAAGCGAAGTCATTAACCATTAATCATATCCATTAACCACGCAAATGAGTCTTGGCTTAATGTTGGACACTCAGCATCAATGGAATTGTCTCTCACAGGTTGCTGTTTGCAAGAGAGGGCCTCACGGGATAAAAAGCACCAAAGCCGCTTCTTAAATTTACATTTAATAAATAAATCATAAACGTGGCTTTAAGCGAATACAAAAGTTTAACTAGGAAAATTTTACGATTACAGACAAAGAGGTGGTTTTGGGCTGCTGTTTCAATTCAATTTCAAAACCTCAGTTTTGCTTGAATTTGTTGGGTTTGCCATTAAACCGATCTCCAGCACCAAAATAAACATTCTTATGCTTCCTCCAAGCCCTCGGCTGAGAGCGAGCCAGCAAAAGCCATTGAAAGGAGCCCCTTGAAAGCTTCACCGCCAATATCCATCAGGGATATCCAGTCAGGGCCACGCATCAGGCGAATTTTCTTTACAGAGCGCATTTTTTCTTTACCTCCCACTCCTGCACCTGCTCCCCCCACCCACGGCATGGGGGAGGCACGGAGGACCCTCCCCACACAGGGAGCAGCGCTGCCCAAATCCACCCAACGCGCGGGTTTTATTTCCTCACGCACCCCGAACCGAGGCCCCCCTTCCCCCTGCCCTCACCCCCGACCCCGCGGTACCTGCCCGGCTCCGGCCGCGCTCTGAGGGACCCGCAACCGCCGCGACTCCCGCGCCCTCGCACAGAACCCGCCTCAGGGAGGGCCGGACGCGCCCGCCGCCATTTTGGGTGAGGGCAAAGGACGGGCACGCGAACAGCCCCTCCCGGCAGGGCGAGGGCAGCGCCAAGATGGCGGCGCGCTGCCAGTACTCAACATGGCGCCTGCGCCCGCGGTTGCGGCCGAAGTAAGAGCGTCGATGTTTCCGTGGTTATATTACCTTAGCGGTGCTAGAAACGAGGGGGAAGCTCGTGCGTTGGCGGATGAGAGGAGTGTAGTGCTGTAGGGTGAGGCTGGGTGTGCGGGAGAGCCTTACTGGGCACAGTTTGATAGACCCGCGCTGGGTGAGGTGGACACGGCCCCGTGCGTGAGGCGGTCAGGGAGGGCGAGGAGCCCCTGCGGGCTGTCCTCCTGCTCGGGGTGTCCCTGTGGAGGTCGGGGCACCTCTGGGCTCCCAATGGCAGCACTTAGGGCATCACTGTCACAGAGTGCTTGCACTGTGCTGCAGCCATCACAAAATCACAGAATAGTCAGGGTTGGAAGGGACCCCTGGGGATCACCCAGTCCAACCCCCTGCCCAGGCAGGGTCACCTGGAGCAGGTGACACAGGAACATGTCCAGGTGGGTTTGGAATGTCTCCAGAGAGGGAGACTCCATGCCCTCCCTGGGCAGCCGTTCCAGTGCTTTGCCACCCTCCATGGAAAGATGCTGTCCTTCTCTTGAGGTGGAACTTCTTGTGTCTTAGTTTATGGCCACTGTTCCTTGTTCTGTAACTGTGCACCACTGAAAAGAGTCTGGCACCATCCTCTTGGCAACCCTTGGATATATTTATATGCGTTAATGAGATCCTTCTTGGTCTTCTCCAGACTTACCAGGCCCAGCTCCCACAGTTTCTCCTAAGAGAGATGCTCCAGACCCCTCATCATCTCTGTGGCCTCTCCTGGACCCTCTCCAGTATCTCCTTGTCATTCTTGTACTGCTTCTACACCTGGTAATGCTTCTTATCTCTGTGTATGGGCAGGAGGCTGCAGGAGGGTGAGGTTTGTAGTGATTTCTCAGTGTCACAAAGTTGTCTCAGTGTCTCCTCAGAGAAGTCCCACAATGGGACCTGGATTCCCATTGAACTGACTGCTTTAAGTTTCCCAGTCTTCAAAATGTAACTCTTGATACTTGTGAAGGGTTTTGCTCCTGCTGTTGATTTTTTTTTCCCCACTAGTAAATTGTATCTGTTGCCAATATGTTGGTTTATTCCAAATTTAGTAATACTTGGTATTTTTAAGCCTTAGCTTTCAGCTTTGATAGCTATGATGGTTATAATAATTGAATGCAAGGTGTTTTTGTATAGCTTTTATAATTGTAAACAGAATCCTCAAAAAATTCATGTCATTGTTCAGAAACTCAGGGGGATTTGCAAAGCAGAAATATCAGTGATAATCTTACAGTTCAACATTGATGTCATTACCTTAGTGAATTGTGTATCAGCTAAATGTTGGGTTTGAAAATCTGTTGTTTGGAGAGGAAAGTTTCTGGCTCATTTGAAATACTGAGTGACTTTCCTGTCGAGGACAAGTAGGCTAGATTTGGAAAATCCTTTGTGTTTCAGTTAAACATCATTCATATGGAAAAAGCTGTTCCTGTTCAATCCATGTCAGGCAGGAGGGGTGAAGTGCACACATCTGTAGTTTAGTTTAACTTCTTAAATTCCCGTCATGTAAATCAATGTATAACTTCACCTATGAATGATATTTGGTCCTCTCTCCGTTGCACAGGAATGTCCTTCCTGGATGACATCTGATACCAACTGATCTGCAATTTTTGTGTAATTCTGTTAATGGGAAAAGGCACTGAGGAACTGCAAGAATGAATTGGCCTCCCTGTGAGTCACGAGGTACCAGCTGCTGGATTTGGATGAAAAATAGGAAGTAATAAGTATCACGTGTCCTCAACCCAAACAAGCAGCTGACTGAGTCTTCTGGGAAGAAATTTATGTCTAATCAGTTGTCAATCAGTTTTTGTGAGCAGCTGGTTTCTCTGGAAACCAAATATTAAGCCATTTTGAGTGACACAAGACAAAAGACTTCTTGTCTCTAGAGCAAAGTGAAATAAGTAAGAAATTCATCTGTCCCCTGCACTCAGCATAAACCACACAACATATCACTTTGTTTTAATCTTGTTACTAGCTGCAAAAATATTGCAGTTCTGCACTTCTCCAGTTCTGCAAAGGCCATGGGCAGATAACTTGATATGACTTAATTTAATTATGAAGTTAGAGAGAAATTATTTCAACCATGGGAAATGCCACACACACACACACACACTCAAAACTGGAATATGGCAAAGATCCTTGCAAGCTTCTGCTATCTGTTAATGATTCTTACAGCATTTTTTCTAAAATCTGGGGGTTTTTACACCAGCATTTTGAAGGAGGTGAGTAGTGTTATGCCTACCAAATAAAAAAAGGGAGACAAAACACATTTTAAAAGCCTGATCTTGGACTTAAAGAATAGCATGAATTCCAAAACGTGTTGCTGCAGAAACAAAAACTATTTGCCAAAATAAACATTCAGTTGACTGTTCGTAGACTTCTTGCTCGATAATATAAAAATAGATTCTCTGGAAGTATAGAAATGCAATTTGTAGAGTAAATACACTTGTAACTGTTAATTCACTGATCTAAACCCAAGAATGTGCAGATATAACAGAACTGGCCTTTATTTTGCATTAGTTTGACACTACTGTATTTCTGGTCCTTTTTCCTAATTTCAGACCATTCTCCTAAATATTCCTTTCTAGCTCCTTACACTTCTTTTTTTTTTTTCTTCTTCCTCTTCCAAGGTCTTAAACTTAGAAATTCAGCTGTGCAATAAGCATGTGATCTCATCAGCATGCCAGGAGAAATTCCCAGAGCGCCTGATCCTCAGCAGTTGGTTGGAAGCACCCCCAGACCAGGGTTGTTTTGTGGCTGGATGGAATTGGCTGCGAGTCCCGGTAGAAATGAGCTCATCCCAAGGAGTGAGCTCTGCCTGGTGTCCCCTGACCTCTGTGGGAACAGTGTGTGTGCAGCCTGCAGAGCACTGATTTCATGGAATACATGTTTACCAGCTGCAGCCAAGATTTATTGCCCAATTCTGAGTGCTGTGGGGTGGCCTGTGCAGTCACTGAGGTGAGGAGGCATTTACAGCTGGCAGTGCCTTGCAGAACTGATGTTCAGCCTGTAACAGTTTCTTCAGTTGCTTGCAACAATTTGTTTTCACAGAGAATGCTTATTTCTCCATTTTATTCAGAGTGTAAATGTTTCAGGCGCAGGGATAAATGTTACATGGAGGGATGGAGGCCAAATACATCAAGAGTGGCCCTAAAAGCAAGTAATACCTTTAAGTGCTACCCTGCTGTTGACATAGGAAAGCTTTTAGGTGGTGAGGTTTTTGGGAAGTAGCTTTGCAAAGGTGATAACTGTTACCTCCCCAGGGCACCTTAAAGCAGGATGGTGCTCTCTTGTCTGAGGTTGTCAGGCCTGGTGTGATGGTGGGTCGTGGATCTGGTGTCCTGTGGGAAAATGGCATCCATAGTTAATGGAAAGCAGAGGGTGCTCTTGGCAATAAAATATATGGGACATCTAATTATCTAATGATTAGATAATAATTATTAGATAATAGATAATAATTAGATAAGTATGATCTTATACTGTGCACTGAAACAGAGACTCTTTGCACACTCTTCAGTTTGTATAAGTTTTTGCTCTTTTTGTTTGAATCCTTAAATTGAAAATAATTCAGTCCAGGTATTAAGCTAGAGGATGAAATAGGAATACTTAAGGCTTGTACCAAAGATGTCTTTAATACTTCTGCAAATGTTTCAATTTCCATGCAGTTCTCTGGTTTTCATTGTGAATATGAAGAAATATGGGGGAAAATTTAATCTCCTGCCTTTTGATGATGTGCAGAAGCACAACCAGTCCTGTAACAGATGAGTAAATTGGTTGCCCAGAGAGATTGTAGATCCCCATCCCTGGAAGTGTCTAAAGCCAGGTTGGAGAGGGCTTGGAGTAACCTGGTCTAGTGGAAGGGGGTGGAACAAGATGACCTTCAAAAGTCCCTTCCAACCCAAACCATTCCATGATTCTGTGAAATAAAAAATACTTTAAATATGATCTGCACAGTTACAGAAACATCCAAAACTGACATGTCTTTTGAAGAACCACAATATCAATTTTGGATAATGAATATAAGCATAATCATCAAAATGTGAAACAGAAGGATTTTAGCAACACATTCCTAATTTAGAACTTCCTTCTCTGCTATTTCCATATTGGTCAATGCAACTGTGGCTGTTGTGTCCAGGTGGAATAAGCTGGGAGGTTTGCACAGCTTTTTAGTATGAAAATACTCATTCAAAGGAACAGCAAAGAAGATGTCAAATAATGCTGCATTCCAGCATGGAATTGCAAGGAAATGCAAATTCTTAGGTCGAATAGGGATTGCTCTGGAATGGTTGTGGTGCTTTTAAAAAGCTTGAGTTAACATGCTAATGTGAAATGTGAGAGTGTTTTCAATGAAGAGGACAGACACAGAAAATTATTACCAAAGCTATTACAGTTTTTACCTCAAGCCAGGATTTAGTGATTTTTTCCAGGGTATAGGTAAATAATCAGCAGCTTATTTTTCTTTAAATGGGCAGTAAGAAAGTTTCTGTTTGCTTTCATTATGGTAAAGGTAAGGAATTCTTGATTTCTTTGACCTCAATGACAACTCGCCTGTAGTCTGTAAATTAAAGAAGAAAAGCCTACATTATTTTTACATTCTTGTCTGAGGTTGTCTTTAGTATCCTTGAAATGAAAGAAGTAGTTAGAGCTGTGTCCTTGGGTGACAAACCTCTGTGGCCGTGCCAGTCTCCAGCCCCTGTGCTCAAAACCTGTCTGTGGATTAACGCCTTAGAGTTCCCTGTAACAGGAGGGGATTTCCCGGGGGCACTGGGTAGAGGAAAGTTGCAGTTCAGGCAGGAAATTGCACGTTCGTTGGAAGTTCTGCGGTTTGATTTCTAAAATGTCATTTTACACTAGACAAACTTCCCTGCGCAGCTGTGGGCGTGTGCTGTGCACGGGGGCTAAAGGAGCAGCAAAATGTGGATTGAACCTTTCTGTCGAAGGACCACAACCCGAGGCTTAGAAAGACAAGAAATCACAAGCACCTTAATTAATATCTTGGGGCCTCTGAGGCAGTGGGAGGCTGATGTGCCCGTTTAATAACGCTGGACATAAGGGTGTGCAATTGCTGCCCGGGAACAGCATCGCTGGTTACTTGTGTTTTGTTACGGAAACGCGAGACCGCAGCACCGCGCTTAAATAAAATGGTGATGGTGCCGCATTTAGCAACTCGCAGGGTGTCGTTTCATTTCAGAATTAAAATGAGAAAACAGAAATCGGGGAGGGGGGGGAGGGCGGAAATAACCCTTTGTGTGATAGAACTGAGGAGCGCGTTGTAAAAAATATGCGGGGACGTGTCGGGAAAGCAGCGGAACCTCGGGCACGGCCGGGCACCACAGGAGGCGGGGGGGTCGGGATGTGGATGTGGATGTGGATGTGGATGTGGATGTGGATGTGGATGTGGATGTGGATGTGGATCGGGACGGGGCTGGGGGTTCCCTCGCGTACGTGCGGCGGCGCAGGTCCGCAATGAGCCCGGCGGGCGCGGCCGGGGCCGGGCCGGGGGAGGCGGTGGCGGAGGCGGGGCCGCCCCGCCCGCTCTGCGGCCACAGGCACAGCCCCGGCGGCAGGTACGGCGCCGGCCCCGCGCCCGGGACTGCCTGGTGGGCTGCGCTGGGGCTCTCTGGGGGTATTCGGTGGTTGTTGCGTTTTTCCCCGTGGAGCTGGAGAGCTGCGGGTCGTGCCCGCCCGCTCCGCCGCCAGCCCGGCGCGGGGGGCTCTGAAGGGCCGGGGTGCGGTGGGGGGGTCCCGCTCCCCGTGCCGCCTGCGGGGGCACCTTCCCCGGGGGGTCGGCGAGCGGTGTCGGCCCCTCGCCTGCCCGGGGCCGCTCGGTGCCCCCGCACCGCCCATGCGCGGGGGCCGGCGGCGTTTGCGGGGTCACTGCGGGCGGGGGCATTGCGGGGCATTGCGGGGCACGTGAGCGGCGGGGCCGCCCCGGGACCGCCCGGCGGGGCGGGCGCGGCGACAAAGGGCGGCGGGGCCGGGCCGGGCCGGACGGGGAGTCGGGCTGGATTGGCGTTGCTCGTGCGGGTCTCACCCCCCGCCTCGCTCTCTCCTGTCCCGCAGCCCCGGCCGCCAGGACCGCGCCGCACCCGCGACAGCGCCGGGCTGCGCCGGCCGCGCCGCAAATGAAGTGCGAGAACTGCACCAAAAAGGTGAGTGCGGCGGCCCGGTCCTGCCCGAACCCCTCGGCTGGGGAGGGGGACGCAGTCCCGGGGGTGGGGGACGCAGCCGGCGGGGACTCCCGGGACCGGGGTTACCCCGGGAGGCCGAGCGGCGCTGGCCGCCGGCCCCAAGGTCACCGCGCTCCGCGTCCTCCCCGCGCCGGCACCTCCCGGAGCCCCTTGGCTGCGGCAGGAGCCGCTCCGCTCCTCCTCGGCCTCCCCGGGCAGCCCCCGGCGCTGACGGACCGCCCAGAACTCCAGAACTGATGGACCACGGCTGGTTCCATCGCAGCAATTGCACTTGGAACACAAGGCCCTGCGTGTGAAGGGGCAGAAGGAACGCTGCCAGAACGCTGTGAAGTAACGTACCATTAGTGGTTAATGGTACAGACAGTTCTGCGAAGGTGTGCTCGCAGAACGGTGAATGGGCTTGGCATGATCCCTGCATTTTCTGTTTTGTTTCAGGAATGCAGTAAAAAACAGAAAAATGATGATACACAAAGCACATCTGTTGATGCATTGAGTTCAGACGATGGCTTTGAAGAGGTAATGTTCCTTCTACAAACTGTAATATGCTCTATTTGTATTCTTTTGTTGTTGCTACCCCAAGGGAGGTTATAAGGAGACAACTTTCAAGTCCTAAACATAACAATAATTAACAAGCAGTTGTAAGCAATTTTGAGCTCTTGTAGAGAATGAAAAATCTTTTGAAAAGGTGAAATAAAAGCCCATTTTGAGTGTCAAAAATCTTTAAAACAGACACAGAACTTGAGAGGAGTTTTGATAGTAAAAGGGCACAAAATGTCTTTATATCTAAGTTTCTTTCTTCTTGGTGAGCTGCCAGTGGTTGTCATGGCAGATGTATGATGCTCTTGATCTCACAGTATATGTTTAATGCAGTGGTAGGACTGTGTTTTGTTTTACCTTGTGGTACAAAGCCCAAGCCATCTTGCTGTTAGAGGGGCATCTGCTTAAAGAGGTTTGATAGTTCAGGTAAAAGTTTTCTGGGTTGCTTGGTGAGTTGATGGGGACTGTCAGCTCTGCAGTGCAGTGCAAATGAAGTTACTAGAACGTGGATTAGGGGCTAAATTTAGATCTCTGTTTGCACTTAAACATGTTGCAGTTTCACAGTAATAGCAAGAGCAGAGTCATGGAGGGGATGGAACAAATTATTTTGATTACCTGTAAGTTCCCTTGGATGTTACACAAATGTCATGGGTTGTCTTCTTTTAAACCAGTGAGAGCATGTTTGCCCTTCAGCTGGCTCATTGCAGAGGTCTTGAAAATCCTTTCATTGTTATTAAATACTGGTTTACTTTTTTTCTCCCCCCTAGAAAAATGAGTTTGATACATTGGCTAATGCTAAAATACTCCTTAGCGACTGCTTAGCTTGTGACAGTTGTATGACATCGGAAGAAGGAGCCAGAGTTTTCCAACAGAATCAGAAGGAGTTCTTTCGTGTTCTCAACCTTAATAAGGTAAAGTGACCCAAACAATAACACACAGTTTTCTGTGAGGAGGAGGCAGTTACAGAATGACTAAGCAGCTTGGTTTCCCAAGGCAGATAACGTGAAGATTTGTCAATATATGTTTTTTCCAAAGAGGAAGTGAAAACTTGAAGCAAGATGAATGATAAAGTACTTAAAATCATTTTGCACTAGAGATGTGAGGTCACAGCATTTAACCTAAATGCTAGAAGGAAGTTACTGCACCTGCAGAAGGAAAATTTATTGGAAATGTAACTCCCTCATTACTGTACTAACAAATTAGTCTTGTAGTTCAATATTTACAGATATTCCTACCTTTATTACTAGGACTGTTCTGGGTGGGGTTGGTGCCACTGTATCCACATAACATAAAGTTAGGAAGACATGTTATTGAAAGTAGAATTGTCTTTAATATATATATATGACCTGACTATATTTGGAACAGAATTTTTTGTCCAAATTCTTAGCAAAACTTAGAAGTGTTCTATTGCTGTCTTATTTTCTGCTGACTTTTTTTTTTTCTGGAAGCTAGTTGCTAAGTACTGTGCTCAGATTTTTAGGACTTGATACTGAATTAATTATTTTAGTTCTGCCCCAGACTTCTGTGTCCTTACTTGGTGTGCAAAAGCTACCAGAATTGAAGCTTTTTTTTGATTTGTATGTAAGTGTCATAATTAAGAGGATTCACTACACAGTACTTAAATTTTCTTAGGAGTTTAATTCTCCACACAGTATGATGATTTCATACATGAGAAAAATGAAGAAAAGGGGGGAAAATAATCTTATGGGTCACATTAAGAGAGCCTGAATTGTACAATAGGGAGGCAGCCATTTACCTTTATCAGACTTCAAGGGTCCAAAGGAGGATAGTGAGCCAGAGGCTCAGCTGTGAGCTCTGAGTTGTGAGCTGTCCTTGAGAGGTCAGTACACAGCATGTAAGTACAGACTGTGGTCTCTGACCTTGGCAGGGTGAAACTTGTCTGTGGCACAGTCCAGGGTTCCACTGGTGTGGAAAATGACCCTGCTACAACACAAGATTTGTCTTCACCTAAATGCCACAGCCATCAGAGCTGTACAGTTCCACACCACCCAGGGTATTTTCCAAGGGTTCCTCAGTGCCTACAAACCCTGGTTTGTTGAGGGTCCCATCTTGCCACTTTCCCTCAGCAACTTCAGTGATAAAGACACAGGAGCCTTAACAAAGAATCAGATCTGTAATTTGCTGGGTTGGATTTACAGCTTCAAATACACCTGCTTCTGTAAACATCAGTTTACTTAATATTTAAGCATAAAACTTTTTGCATATTTGCTAGAATCTTTCATATTGCTAGAACATCATGGGTGCTGCATGCCTCTTAACTTTCCTTATGCCATGTGAAGACCAACCAAAGAATTCCTAGAGGACAGATGGATTATATAAAAGCAACATCTACAGATGATTAAACACTGACAGAATCAGAGGAACACCCTGTCCTGCCCCAACTTGATGGCTGTTTCACAGAGCTTGTAATGATATGGCCCACTGGAGCATAAGACACTAAGGAAAAACTCCAGGAGAAGAAAAGGCAGGGAAAGCAAGGAGCCTTACCCTGTTGTAATGACATATCTTTTTTTTCTTTTTTTACCAGAAATGTGATACCTCAAAACACAAAGTGTTGGCAGTGTCTATATGCCCTCAGTCATTGCCTTATTTTGCTGCTAAATTCAACCTCTCTGTGAATGAAGCAGCCAAGAGACTCTGTGGTTTCCTCAAAAGTCTTGGTAAGTTTGGGGTTGTTATGGTGGTGGAGCAGAAAGGGGGGATTGTTTTAGGTTTTTTGCAGCCTTCCAGTACCTGAAGGGGCTAAAGAGAGCTGGAGAGGGGCTTTTGACCATGGAGTGAAAGAGGGGAGATTTAGATTAGATACTAGGAAGAAGTGAGGGTGGAGAGGCCCTGGCACAGGTTGCCCAGAGAAGCTGTGGCTGCCCCATCCCTGGAAGTGTCCAAGGTCAGGTTGGAAGGGGCTCTGAGCAACCTGGGACAGTGGAAGGTTATCCCTGCCCATGGCAGGGGGTGGAACTGATGATCTTTAAGGTCTCTTCCAACCCAAACCATTCTGGGACTCTGTGCTGTGATATTTTGTTGTGCAGTCAGAAGGTGCCATTGCACAACTTAGTTCAGAGTTTGAACTCCTCGCTCTGTGATGTTCCAGCGGGGCACCAGTGACACAGAGCAGTGTCACACATGGATTGGAGACATTCCCTGTTCCCAGTAAAGGTCATGGAATAGAAGGACATTGTAGAGCTGGCTCCAAAGCCTCCACTGCCAAGGAATCAGGGAGGATTTGCTCATGACCTTCACTAAGATTTCCCTGTATTTTGTAACTTGAGGGAGGAGGGAATTCTTACCCTAAATTCCTTCTAGTCCTTTTGACACATTAAATCTCCACAAGACTCTCAGTTCTGTTTTTTCCCTGTAATTTGAAATTACATGCAAGAACTGTTGTATCTATGTTAAAACTGTATTTCCTTTGCTCATTATGCTGTATATAAGTTTGGAAATTTTTTTTTTCATTTACTTGAGAGAAGAAAGAAAAAAAGGACAGTAATAAACCTATAAAGTGTTTCCATATATATACATATTCATTTTTCTTAGTTTTTATGATGCATCTTTGTACCCAGTATATTTTCTTCATCTAAAAGCACTGCTAAGTTGTGGTGGGGCCCAGTTTTCTCAGAACATGTTCATTATCAGTGTGGGGATGTGCTCAGTGTTACGTAGGCTTATAGGGAGTGTGTTGCTAAATAAGCAGACAGCAGGTCTCTGCAGTGTTGGTGATATGCTCCTGTACCTCTGCAGACAAATTCAGCAATGGGAGATATAACTGGATGTATTTTTTTTGTGGATAATGATATGTGACTTCAGCATGTCTTGAAAAGAACACTCCTTTACAAGAGTCACTGTGAGTCACCCTGGAGTCACGAAATCCCCCTCAATTAAACCAAAAGCAATAGATGCTGAATGGCAAACTCCTCTGAAGGAGGCAGAGAACTATTGGAAGTGTTGCTTGCAGCATTAGCAAGCTGGTGGTCCTTTTAAATTCATGACATAGAAGATAAGTTTTTCAGTGTATGGCTTTCATTTATTTTCTAAAAATTTGGAGCGGGGAAAGAATATACTCATGGATTCTCCAAGATTTTCCATAGGCCTGGAACTTTGAGAGATGCACCATTCCCTGTTCCTTTCTGCTTGCTTCCCCAGGGGTGCATTATGTATTTGACACCACTATAGCTGCAGATTTCAGTATCCTGGAGAGCCAGAGGGAATTTGTGCAGCGGTACCAGCGGAGGAACCAGGAGGAACATGCCTTACCAATGTTTGCCTCTGCCTGCCCTGGTGAGAACTGATTTCTCCATCCTTCCTGCCCTTCAGCCTGGTCTCACTGCAACTACCAAGGAACTAAGGAAAGAGTGGCTTCATTTGGGAGCTTTACACAACTTAAGGCATTTTTGGTTTGCTTCTGAGGGATACCAAGCACACAGTACTTGTTCCCAGTATCACTGGTCATCCTCAGTGCCTGGAATTGAGAATCAGAACTGGAATGGAGAAGTTAGTGGCTGCTGCTTGTGTGTTCAGACCACACAGTTTAATGGGGCATTTCCTTATTGAAAAGAACCTTTAAGGAACTTTGATAGGATTAAACCACAACCTCTCTTATCCTAAGCCAAGTTTTGAACTTGCCACTTAAGCCTGGGGGGAAAGTAGCAGGTGACATTCCTTGTAATGACTGTGAGATGGTCATGTCTGACACTCAGAAAGTAATTCTCACATGAAATGTCACAGCCTTGACTCACTAAATGTTTTACTTTGGGAATTTTGCACCTGAGAACGTGTTCTGTATGAACAGAACCTGCAGTTATCCCAACTGAATAGATGCAGAACATTCAGTAACTGCTTACCTTTTCCATTTGTTAGCACACCACCATTTCAGTCTAAAAGTCACCTTCCTAAAAAAGAAGTATCAAAAAAGAGGTAGAAGTAACTCCTTTGCCTAACATCCCCCTCAACTCTCCCCTAAAATTCATGGTTTTCCTTTTCAGAAGGCTGATAAAAATACCAAAATATTTCTTGCTAACTCTGAAATAACTCAAGTGGCTTGCAGTGGTTAAAGAAATGTTAGTGATGAGAGAGTGAGTGAGAGCTGCAGTTGCTAATGCCCAGAATCTGCTGTTGTCATTGATGTAAAGTTTAAATACTACTGTTTGAATTATATTTAATAATTTAATACTCTGTGTGTTCTGTGGTTGAAGTATCTGGGTTATGCTTTAGGTACTACATATATATACTAGGAGGAAAAGTGTTTTCATCTCACTGTTATCTTAGTTTAACCTTTTATCTTCAGGAGCAGGCACACTATATATTGCTTTTTTTCATGTGAAACCTGTAAAGTTGAAACACCTCCCATTAATTAGGTTGTGCATGGTTTCTGTAAAATTCAGGACCTGAGGATTTCTTTTAGAACTTCTGAGAATTTTGATTTTCTTCATCTAGAAACAGAGCTCAGTTATCTGCTGCTCTTACTGGAAATATTTTAAAATAATTAATGGAGCACTTTTCTTGTCCTTGGGTGGCCCACACAAAATAGTTTCTGGTTTCAGTGCAGGTTGTGGTGTCAGCCCTCTGTACAGATGTCAGCAGAGCATGGGTGCTTTCCTTTTCTGGGAAACTGAGCCAGAATATCACTGTAAACCCACTTTGAAAACATGGTGTGTTTCTCTGACAGCACTTAGAGAAAGCAAAAATCATGACTAGTCATCTTTAAAGTTCATCATGTATACTGACCTTAATTGTCTGAGGGCATTTTCTGTTCCTTATTCTCCTTCCCCTCTCTACCCTCAGATTACATAAATTTGTCCCAGAAATGCTGTTTACTGTGTTTATCACAAGATGTTTTTCATATATTTCAGTAGACAGAAGGTCAATGTGAACTCAAGTAGAACTGCTTTTTGCTCTTGTTTATCTTGGGCTGTGACCCTGCTCAGCCCTATCACCCTGTGCAGCAGCCTGGTGTGGAAGATCTGCCATGAGCAAAGAGCAGAGCCCAGAGGGCCCAGAACCTGATAAGAAGGTGGATTAGTGTCCCTCTCTTAATTGTTCACCTCCTGCTGCTCCCAAAGGAGAAAGTGAGCTGATGGTTTTGTTTCTTGTTTAAAGTACAACAGTGTAACTACTGATAGTACAGGTAATCACTTGTGTTCCTCAATGTACCAGGCTGGTCAGCAACATGCAGCACGTTTTGGAAACAGCCAGTTTTTAATGCACTGCCAGCCTCTGTGTACTCCCAGAAAAGCCAAGGGGTTGGGATTTGCAGCAGCAGTAGGAAGAACATAACTGTTGAGGATTCAGATGCTTTTGTCCCAGTCAACTAATTGCCTTTTTCAGGAACGGGATTTTACAGCAGGAAAAGTTTTCTTAGTTTTCTTGCCCTTCCTACAGATGCACAGATACATTTATGGCATCTATCTTTGTGACCTTCTCAGAATAACCACTAAAAATATGTGCTCTGAAGTACCTCTGCAAGAAATTATGCATTGATTGGTAGAGGTTTCTTGCTCTTTGATGCCAACACAAGCCAGCAAATGGCTGAGAATCCAAATGAATTTGTGGAGGGGGTAGGTCTGGGTGGTGCACCCCGATGGAAGAATGGGGTATCTGAGGGTTCCTGTGCCTGGGGCTCTGGAACTGAGCCCTGGGATGAGCAGGCAGGAACAGCAGTGTGTGTGTGCAGGGCAGAGCAATCCCTGTGCCCCTCACCAAGGCTGGCTGTCAATCAGCCAGGGACTGATGGGCATCGGGAGCTGCAACTCTGAGACACTTGTTCCATCTGCTGCAAGGACAGAAACAGCTTCAGAAATTACTTTGGGCAATACCTGTCAGAAATCTCTTGGGATTCAGTGAAATGTCCTTACAGCTCATGACTACAGTAGCTGAAACATTCCAGTTTTAAGAATTCATAGCAGGAGTGCTGGGGTGAGTGATGGCAAGTACAAGGCAGAGTGGTTTTTAAACTGTCCTTGTTTGGTTTGAAGCAGTTGTTCTCTTTGGACAGCACTTGAGACTAAGGCCATTTGAGCAGTAGGATGTACCTATGCTGCAGAATGTAATACAGCCTTTTACCAAACACCAAGGAATTAAGTCCTCTGTTGCAGGTACAGCTGAAGATGGACGTGAGGCAAACCTTCTGTTCAGAGTTTGGCAATTCAGCACAGTCCTGACATGTAAATCTGGTCCTCAGCTTTTCCTACAGCAGAAATGAATGGTTGTTGAAGATGGTGTGTGTCTTTGAGATTTTCCATGGAGACCACTATCTGTACTTCAGCAAGAATTGGGAATATTTAAACAGCTGGAGGATCCTCGGGTTTTTCTAATACTTTCACGTTCTCATTTTCATCAGTAAAATTTTATAACACTGGGAAAACTGCCATAGAGGGGCAAACAGCTGAACACCACTTGGATCCCAGTTTTGTGCTGCTGTTCTGACTTAAACATTACCAAGTGTTTTTTTACATAAGTGGTAATTCCAAGATTAAAAATTAAGGTACAGGTTTTACCCTTCCTGGGCAGCATGTACTGCACAGCAGTTTTTCTCTTATGTAAACACTAATTTGCTTGAAGATAAAATACTTAAGTGTGATATTTCTCACTATTTCTTAGCACCAAAAGCAACACACTTCCCTGGAAGGCTGGGCCTAAATCTCCTGCACAGTTTAGGTGTCATGTAGATGAAAAAAACACCAAACATTTGCTGTGAAAGATTCTGGGCTGTGATTTCCAGTAAGAACCTAAGAAAGTGCCTAAGAAAGAACTGCACACCCTAAATACCTTGATTTGCCAGTTCTGTTTTGGAAGGTGGGGAATAATACAACAGCTCTGGATATTGGGAATGGTGTGAATATCCACAGCTTGCCTGAGCTGACATGCTGAGTGAAGGAGTCTGGTGAGAGGGAGGGGGGTTCTTGAGTAACTAAGGACAGAATGTTGCACACAGAGATTTCAGTTCGTTCCTGTGTGTGGTTGAGTGTGTGGGTGTTCCTGAAGGTGTGGCTACTCCAGCAATAGTAAAAGAAGCCATTTTTTTCCAGGCTTAATCCATGTGCATCTTGTGCTAATGCTTTCATGTGACTCTTCTGTTCCAGGGGGGCGAGCTGGGGGCATGGATATTGAATCCCAGGAAACAGCAGGTTCCAGTTAAGCAGCCAAACAGTGCATTTGTTGTAGTATGAGGTGATCCGAGGGCTGAGGTCTAGAAGGTCAAGTTACTCTTTGTTAGTTGGGGTCCTGTTCTTTCTGCTTTGTTAAATCTGGGCACTAGGAAGGGTGTAACAGGGCATGAAGTTCACAGAGCCTTCTAGGTCTAGAGTTAATGACACAGTGAATTATCCATTAAAGCATTATTAACAGAGCCTTGAATTTTCCTCCATTTCCCCTCACCCTGCACAGAAATCTCCTACCTACTGTGAAGGGGTCAGAAATTTTAGGAGCTGTTCTGTGAGTTGTGCTTCTGGGCCACTTCTCTCTGTGACTGTGATTTCCTGTCTCTCCAGGTTGGATCCGATATGCTGAAAGGGTGCTCACCAACCTGGTGACCTCTCACATTTGCACTGCAAAGTCTCCCCAGCAGATCATGGGCTCCCTAGTGAAGGGCTACTTTGCCAGGCAGCAGGTAAATAACTCCCATTTATTTTTACCACTATACTCTTCTAAATAGAAAAGTTGGGCTAGAGAGTTTTAATACTGAAATACACATATTAGTTATTATTTGTCCTTGTAAAATAAATAGTGCTCTGCTGCTCTACACAAGTGCCACGATGGGAAGAATGTGCAAAGAACCTCAGTTCATGCAGTGCAATCCTTGCACTCTCAGGGCAGCATGGCTTTAGATATTTAAGGATAAAATTAAACCCATGGCAGCTAAAGGGTTTCTTGTGCTGTTCTACAGCACAGCCAAAATGGGAGCAGAGGAGAGACATGTGGAAATTGCCCTGTTATCTGGGATCAATAAAAGCACTGTATCCTGGAAACAAATCTTTCTATCCTCTCAAGTTTGTATGTTGAAAAAGCTGCTGTTCTTTACATATCACACTTAAATGGAACTGCAGCCACAGGCTGTAGGAAATTGTTGCTGTCTGCACATGGATACAGAAATAGAGAGACATAAATGAGTGACAGCTGGAAACCAGAACTCCTGAACTGTGTTCATTTTCTAAGGCAATCAAAAGCCACAGAAAACGTGGTGTGAAGGTATAAGTAGGAGTTCCAGCCAGAAGACAGACTTTGGAAGTCTGTTGCTGATGCTTTGTGACTTCTGGCAAATCATTATTTGTGTGTGGCAGCCTCTAAATGTAATGAGTAGGGGCTGATTCCTGGTATTGCCTGCATGGGGTTTATGACACTTTTTCTGTCCTTGTCATCCTTCAAGCTGTCTTTTGCTCTTCAAGGAGTTCACTTGTGCTCCCTTCTGTGTTCCACAGAACTTGTCTCCTGATAAAATTTTCCATGTAGTTGTGGCGCCTTGTTATGACAAAAAGCTGGAAGCCTTGCGGGAAGATTTCTACACTGCCTTGTACAATTCCTCAGAAGTTGATTGTGTCCTGACATCAGGTTAAATCTTTAAACTTACCATCTATAAATATATAAGTGAATCACCAGTTTTAGCATAGCCTTCATGCCAGACTTGGCTTTTTTCAAGTCTGCTTTAGTCCTAAGGTTGGCTTTTCTCTGCTTAAAAATAAGTACGTCTGGTTTTGTGCTACCGGTAGTACAGGGACTGTGAAGGGGATACTTTCCTTCTAAGTTGCTTTTCATCTGACATATCAGGTGTTTCTTTCTGTCAGCCTCTCGAGGAAGGTAAGTTACTCAAATCTATATTTAAAATGATTATCTGGCTTGTCTGTGGTCATTATTTAATCTCCACTGGGATTATTTTTAACACTCCAAATTCATGTCTTTATCCTTAATGTCCAAACTACACATCCTGCAGTGTAGAGACACCTTCCAAATTTGCCCTACCATGAAGGCTAAGGATTTAAGCAAAGTTTGGGCAAGCTTGAAGGCCCTTTTCTTTGGGGCTGGAAGTGTCAGGCTTCTCAAGTTATTGGAGGGAACTGACTCTGGGAAGAGCTGGAGAATGTGACTGAGCAGGTGTTGGGACATTGATCTCTAAAACAGGCACAGCGTGGGGGTTGTGCTTTGTGTTGAAAGTAAAATGTCTCGTGTTTTCCTACAGGTGAAATTGTCCAAATAATGGAACAGAGAAATGTGTCTATGAAAGATGTGCCTGAAGTAGCTGTAGATAGTTTGTAAGTAGCTTTGTTGTGGATTGTTTCCTTATTTTGATCATAAATGATGCCTTGGAGCACATTCAGCATCAATGTAAAACTGCTCAGGAGAATGTTTTTTCTTTTTAAAGAAGAAAACCTGCATCAAAGCCTGAATATCCCACAGCTTCATCCTTTATGTAGTGGCCAAAACCACAGAAGTGTTGTCTTAGATGTTCATCGCTATATATAAAAGTAATATGAAACAGATAATATAAAACTGTATATGCTGTCTAAACACAAAAGGGTCACTATCTCAGATTATATGCTATATAGTAACTCCTTTAAAATTTATGACTTTTGAAGATTTGTGTAGCTCCTTATTTTTATTTTAACGCAGTAATATTAGATTTGACTGTGCTGAGCTCATGCCTTGCTGGTAAATGTGACTGTCTGGGGGTGTTGACCCCGTTCAGAGCTCTCCTGTGCTTGATCTTGAGTGAAGCCCAGCAGGCTGATGTGCCTCACACAAAGCTGCAGGGACACAGTCGTGGGCTTGACCATCTGCTCTGTGCTCCCCTCTCCTTGACAGTAAATTTCCACTTCCCCAATATGTTCATGGAGAACTGCTAGAAGCAGCACCCTTTCAGGAAATGGTAATTAACTGGTTTTTATACTGAGGACAGCAGTTAGTTTTTCCAGATTAGCTCAGACTGAACTGTGCTGAAGCACACAAAGCACTGAAGAGGTTTTGTTTACACCCCATATGCCTGGCTCAGGGAGCACTGTGCCTGGTGGTTAATTCTCAGGCTTAGTTACAGAGGCTGCTCTCCCTGATCTTTGTTCAAGTGTGACAGATGTTCCTTGGTATCTTTCCAAAGGGGTGGTAGTGGAGCAGTAAACATGCTTTCTTGCAGAAAATAGAAAGCTCTGTAAGTTTGGAAAAATCCTTTTCAGTTCCAGTTAATATCCTGCTTGGATCTTGTCTAGAGTGGAGGAATTGGAGTGGTACAGTGGGAACATGTTCAGAGCTGTGTTTGTGGTGCAGCTCCTGTGATTGCTTCTACCAGGAACTGTCACACAATGAGAATTCCACGAATAAAGCTCTTGCAGGCATAATCACATAGAGACAGTCACTTAATTCTGTATCAGCCTGTCCAATGAAAGAACAAGCTGTGATTCAGAATATACCTGGTTTATTAGCTCAGTTTATAGAAGTACAGAATCTCCTGAGTTGGAAGGGACCCACTAGTTGGAAGGGATCAAGTCCAACCCCAGCAATCCCACCTTGTCCTTGAGAGCTCTGTCCTTGAGCTCTGGCAGCCTTGGTGCTGTGCCCACTGCCCTGGGGAGCCTGGTCAGTGCCTAACTACCCTCTGGGGGAAGAACCTTTTCCTGAGATCCACCCAACCCTTCCCTGACACAGCTCCAGCCATTCCCTGGGTCCTGTCACTGGTCAGAGGGAGCAGAGATGGATGTTGCCCCTCCACTGCCCCTTGTAGGAGCTGCAGACTCCGATGAGTCTCCCCTCAGTCTCCTCTTCCCCAGGCTGAACAGACCAAATGACCTCAATTTATGTTGGAAGATAATGTTAGCTTTTCAAAGGATTAATCTGATAATACTGATTCAAGCTGAGAGACCTGATGACATAAATTTTTGCTCTTCTGGGGTCTTAAAAATAGATCTTGCAGAGAAATTTAAATAACTTGGACTCTTCTTAAAATAAGTCCCAGCACAGCAGCAATTTGTGATGAAGTGCTTGGTGTTAAAAAGTTCCATGGATAAAGTAACTTGTGTTTGAGTCCTTAACTCACTTGTGTAGCTCCAGCAAACAGCATTTGGCAAAAGTTGGGTGAAACACCATGAAACAAAATCACCTGAGGTTGTTAAAAAAAGAAAACAACCCCAAAAAAACCAACCATAAGTTGCAGTAGTTCTTCAGTAGCTGCACTGGTGTGGCATGGAGGGGACAGACATATTTGAGCTTTTCAGTGATTCAGTACTTATTAAAAAAAGTACTTATTAAGTGTAATAACTTTGTTAGTGAGGTGTTTGCTGTGGTAACTCTCACCTGGGCTCTGTGGCCGAGCTCTGTGCTGGGATCAGCTCAGGCAGGAGCTGCCAGTGCCAGGGAAGGGCACTCTGGGTGTTCTGGGAGAAGGTAACGAGACTACACCCAGAGGGGCTTTTACAGGAAAGAGCAAAGCACATCATCTGTCTGTCTGCTGATCAGCCCAGTGTCTCCTCCTGGAAGTGGCATTCCCACACCCCACGTGGATTCCTCCTCTGCCAGGAGGGAACAGGAGCCCGCAGAGCTGCAGCTTTGGGATCCCCAGCACGTGGCCCAGCACAGCCCCTCCTGCAGCCACGTGGGCTCAGCAGAGCTGCTCCCAACTGGGGCAGAGGTGAAGCTCCAGGAGAAGGCCATGGCCTTGGATAGGAGCTCTCACTGCCTTTTCTGAGCTAAAGCACAGCACTTGTTTCAAGGTACACTGTTCTAACCTGGTTGCAGCTGTACCAGTTCAGTGTTCTGTTGACACACTGTTATGGACTGTGACAAACAGCTCCTGGAGCAGGAGAATTGTCTGTCAGCAAAGACTTGTAACTTTATATTCTCACAGGCAAAAAAACTACTATTTAAATAATTTTATTTAAATATTTTCCAAAAAATGTCTCCTGAGCAGTGAATGGCTGTTAACCAAATATTTAGGCTGTGCTGAATGTGCATTCTTATGAATTACTGTTGCTTGAACATGGAAAGCCCTACAGCCTTTATTTTATATATATATTTTATTTTTTTTTCACAATCTTGCTGCTGTCCTGACCAGTTAACATTATTTAAGCCGTAATAAAAATGTTAATGTGTTCTTACTTAGTGCTACAAAACACTTTTTGGTGGGGGAGATAGAGAAAGGGAAAAACATATTGCTTGACTGAAGGGAAGGAATGGAATTTCAGAGTTGATCTTCCTTTCTGTTGTTTTCTAAGGTTTGCTGACATAAAGGAGGGAGATGTAGTAAGGCACGATGGGAAGAGGTCTGATGGTTACCTGGAGCACATTTTTAAACATGCTGCAAAGGAGCTTTTTGGCATGGATGTCAAGGAAATCACCTACAAAGCATTAAAGTAAGTCAAGAGTTTTGTATCCTTGTTATGTAGGACTGGCTAGTTGGAATAGAATATTTTCAATTGCAAGGGACCTACAATGATCATCCAGCGCAACTGTCTGAGGAATGTGGGCTGACCAAATTTAACCACCTCTCTGGGGGATTCTGTTCCAGGGTCTGACCACCCTTTTGCTAAGGAAAGGGTTGCTGAAGTCCAGTCTGAACCTCCCCTGGTTTAGTTGGTGCTGCAGTGAATGCAGTTACTGCCCTTTGGCTGATAGGCTGTTACATGTTATAAACCTGTAAGTCTGTCACAGCATTCATTTAATTGATAGCTTAACCACACTTTAAAAATTAAGTATAATTCTATTTTGAGTTACACCCCAATTTCTGCTTAACACAGTTTAGAAACTGGAAGAGTTCACCTTGATCTTACTCTTACACTTGTTCTGTTCTCTTTAGAGCATCTGAATACAAACTGACAGAGTTGGATTGTTCCTCTGGGAACACAGGGGGTTAAAATGTTCTCTGTGTGTTTTGACAGGAACAAGGACTTCCAAGAAGTTACCCTTGAAAAGGATGGGGAGACAGTGCTGCGCTTTGCAGCAGCTTATGGCTTTAGAAATATCCAAAACATGGTCCTGAAGTTGAAAAAAGGAAAGTTTTTGTACCATTTTGTAGAAGTCCTTGCCTGCCCAGGAGGTAAGAATAATTGTGGATCCCCAAACACTCTGTGCACGTCTTGAATCTCAAAAGAAAGCTGCCCTAAGGCAAGCACTTCATTCCTTCCTAATTCCCTTCTTAATAATCTAAAATCTCATTATTTAATGAAGGGTCCAGAACACCAGTTACAGGTTGTGGGTTGGCTCAGGAATTGATTGGGTTTTCCAAAATTAGCCCCAGTGTTTCTGGCTCTCTTCTGACCTATCAGTCAGTGCCGGCACTTCCAAACCTCAGAGGAAATCCCCTGAAATGGTCGTTGTCAAGGGCAAGAAGAGATAAGATAATTAGGATCATAAAACCACGGAGAAGGCAGGGAAAGACTGTTGATATGGAAACCTCATTTCCATTAAGATGATGTTGATATCAGAGTCACTTTAGGTAAATACAAATTGTAACAGCACCGGGGGCAGTTTATGTAAAGCCAAGTGTGAAAAACGAATTTTGAGTTAAAATTTCTCCTCATATCAAACCTCATCACCCTTGCAGCTTTTTTGTTCCTTTTTTTTTCCCCTAAGGGTGCCTAAATGGCAAAGGCCAGGCCCAGACTGAGGATGGCAAGCCAGACAGAGCCCTGCTTGCCCAGATGGAGGAGGTGTACGCTGCCATTCCTGTCCGGCTGCCAGAAACCAACCTGCACGTACAGAAGGTGTACCAGGACTGGCTGGAGGGCATGGACTCCAAGAAGGCCCAGGAGACTTTGCACACCACATACAGTGCAGTGAATCAAAGCACGAGCAGTTTGGACATCAAGTGGTAACAGATGAGAGGGCAGAGCTGTGCTGAGCTCTGGGGTCACCACGGGGACCCTCTATGCAACCGCGGACACGGAGCACCAGCCAGGGGGAGTGAGGCACTGCCCAGCTGGGGGCTGTTCCTGGGGAAGAACCATTGCTTTGCAAAACCACAGAAGTCTCCAAAAGCTCTGGTTCCTGCCACTGTCATTGAACTTTTACTGTGTGTCGTTTCATGGATTTCTTCATTCAAAAACGTGATCTCGCAAGGTCCAGAAGCCCTTTGGGAGTGTAATTCCTGAAGAAGTTACTCCCTGGAGTGAAGCATTCCATTCACTTCACAGCATGGGCTCCTCCAAGAGGGTGAGATGATTTTACTCCTACTCCTAGGTGTGCAATCCCTGTCATCACAGGAGAACAGTCCACAGGAATTTCAGTATTGTTGCAGTTGGTGTGAAGTAACTTGGGATTTACTTGCCTGGCTAAGGAAAAAGCCCTTTAAAAGGACAAGTGAGTACATGAAGAGATGTAATGAATTTCTATATGCCTTGTATCTGTAATTCAGCAAAAAAATACTCAGTTCCAAACTAGCCACCATTCCTTCCTGATGTAATGTCACAGGATGCTTCACAGACACTGAACCTGGGAAGCTAATGCTGACTGGTTCATTTAAAATAGCTCCAAATAGGTCGGTTGGTTGGTAAAAAAAGAGAACTTACTTTAAGTTGTCTTCAAAGCTTGCAGCCAGGAGGACTGGTGCTGCTTGGCTTCTCTCTGAGAGTGAAACATGCCCAGATTGTTCTTTCATTTGTCTCCCATGTTGACAGACTTCTGCAAAAAATAACTTCCTGGGGTGCCTCTGAGAAAAAAAGTCCTGAGCAATGCTTGTGAACTCTTCAGAGTTAAGATACATCAGCATCATGAATTTTGGTGCACTTATTTTTCTAAGTATGCTGTAGAGGTTTCATTTAACAGACACTGTAAAGTGCTCTTGGCATGCAAGCTTGTCTGCAGTGTCCTGAGTTGTCAGAGGGTTGTTCAAGAATGTGATGGACAAAAGAAAATTAAACTCCTGCCAGACTTCCTCAGATTTTCCTGGTAACATCCAATCTGTTCACCATTAATGGCTGTTTGAAACTAGCAAAGTTCCACCTTTCCCTGTCCAGCCTGAAAGGGTGGATGGGCTTTTTTAATCATTTCATTAATCTTCTTGTACATTCAGTATTGCAAGAGCTTGTGTGAGGAAGGTCTAATCCTGCAAAAACCTGTGTTTGAAATCCACATTTCACCTGAACCCAGTGGATGGGATGAAGCAGCAGGGAAGGCAGTGCAAGTCCTGGCATTGGCTGAAAAGGAGAGAGACACTCAAGTGTCACCCTGATGACAAGAAATAATTCTCTTAATGTGAAGCTGTTAATAATTGCAGCCTCCACCTAAACAAGAAACCATTGCACTTGGAGGGATGTTTTCTTTCAAGTGCAGATGAATTTGATTAGTGCACTACCTGAATGCACACCATGAGATTATCCCCAGGAATTAGCCCGAGGTGTCCCTTGTAATAAAAACGTGGTACTTACGTGGTGCAATATCAGAACATCACCAGAAATCTACCTCTGTACAGGAAGGGAGGCCAGAGGGCGTGGGAAGACCTGTGTGTGTAGCTGGAACTGTGACAAATGTCTGCTAGAGAAAGATGGGGTGTTGCATGACATTTGGGAACGGATTTCTTTTAGAAGCAACATCCACCTCCTTCAGTCTGATTTTCTTTATCTGCCACGATTTCCTCCAGAAACTCCAACGGAATTATCCTGTACTAAGGTGTCCTGTTCTGTTTGTATAGGCCTGTTTCTCTGTATATATGGTTTGTAGCTGGATGCATGTTTAAATTATACGGCTTCTGCTCTTTGTACAGTGTGCTTATTTTTTTATGTGCATATACTGGGTGAAGTGGTATGAAAAAGTGTGAAATCTTCACTAAATGACACAAGAGCTGCCTTGTTCTGGAAGGAGACCCCTGAACTGTTTGTGCAAGGTGACAAATCCTCCTCAGGGGTGGGTGGCACTTTGGCCTCTGTGTTTGGCTGTTGCACTGAAGGGCCTCACTCCCTGTGCCACTGGGGGACCCCCAGGAATGGGCTGGTCAGTGGGGGAAGGAAATCTGTGCCCTGCTCCCAGGAAATCTGTGGCTCGGTGTATGAAATAAACTATTTCAGTTGAATCCACCATTTCTTCCATCTGCTCCAGTGTTTTAACCCCTTGAGGTCACAGTGTGAAGAGCTGTTGATTATTTGGCTGCTGCAGAATTCTTTTTAAAGACAAGGAGGGCATCTAACTGAGCTTGTAGTGGCTACATGGAATGTCTGTATTATCATTAGTGACCTAAGCAACTGAGACTTGTCTTTTATTTTGGTTAGCTTTTCTTTTATAAGACTTTTTGGAGTAAAACATAAGCCCTTTTCTTTAAAGTGCCAGTTGAAAAGGAAAGAAAAGTTTTTTCTTTCCCCCTCCACCTGCTTTCATTGAAATTTGAGGTATCAGAAAACCTCATTACAGCTTCATATACAGTGAAACACTTGCCTAAGGTTTGATTCTGGCTTTTAAACCTGTAGTTGGAAAGTGTTACTGTTGACAACACCTGTTCCAGCTACACTTCTGAAAATACAGCACTATTTAATTCCCTGATTAATTTTTGGCAACCAATAATTTCCATTGCTCCTGCCTTTTCAGCAAGGGGAAAAGCTCCTGGTGTGGCCACAGCCATAGTGCTTCACCTCTCCCTTGAATGTTCTGCTGAGACAGTCTTGTCTCTAGAGGCTTTTTAGAAAATTCTGAACTGGAGAGATTCTGGGAAGGGAACTGGAAATGCTGAATTAATTTGGGAATTGTCTTGGGTGTTCTTGACTTGAGCACATCAAGTGCTGGATGCCTGGGTTGTAGTTCTGTACTCTGAGGCTGTTCCAGTGTGTTGTGAGGTCCCTTTGCCTTGAGCAGGAGGTTTCCCTCAGCCCCAGGAGTGTGTGCCCTGTGCTCAGCCACATGGGCTGTGCTTCCCTGACAGTCAAGGATTTATTCATGTGCAGCAGTCTCAGCTGGGCTGCATTTGGACAGTGTTCTGTTACCCAAATTTCAGTGCTTTGTTTTCAAATGGAGCATGACCATGAACTGTCCTGAATAAATCCTGATGCTCAATTCTGCACTGATTCCATCTCATCCCATAAAAAAGTCTCAGTACACCTGGTTTCACACTTGTCTGGAGTGCTGAGCATGTCTGTGGCACCAGCAGTGCCTCAGCTGTTTGGGAGAGTTCTGGGTCACAGCTACACCTCCAGCTCTCATAAATGGAAGGAGAAAGTTGCCAGATTGCTGTAGGAAACGGTAATCTGCTCTCTAGAATTGTAAATTAATATACTGAATCACTGCAAGGCAGCCAAGCCTCTATGGCTTTAAAGCTCTGGTGCCGGGGGAGAAGGATGAAACCAGTCTGTGAGGGCTGACTAATTACACTGAAGTTACTGTAGAGAGTTAATTAAAACACTGGTGCACAAGGAACAATAAAATCCTTATTTGTGTGTGGCCTGATCCAACAAACAGCTGGGGGAAGGATGAAAATTAGCCCTGACACAGACAAGGGATTTTTCATCGATGGGTTGGGTGAAAATGTAACGAACTGAGCAAACATTTCCATATGTTCCCTTGAGCAGCTGGGACCTGAACTTCCACTAAATAATAAATTGATCTGAAGGTGTCCTGTGGTTTCTTTTCAAGGGACAGTACGGAAGGGTTACCTGGCCAGAGGAAGAGGAGCTGCTGGCACAGAGTAGGGATGTTTCTGTTGCTGTGTTAACCAGTGACTAGTGAGGAGAGGTTTGCAGGAGGGGAGATGGTGTTCTGGTGTCCTGAGCAACCCTGGAAATGAAAAGCAAACACTGAGGGGGTGTGTCAGGAAAGCACTGGGAATACCCATTTAAACTGTGCAGAGTTCCATCTGTGCCATCATCCCTGCTCTAAAACCACAGCATTCCTGCCCCCATTTTCCAAGCGAGTACTTGAGTGCAGCCAAAAAACAATGTCCAAATTCAGCACATTTACCTACTAAAAGGCAAGTTTTCCACACTGTAAACGCCTTTTTTTCAGCCCCCCCAAAAAGACTTTGTGTAAAACATCAATGAAATATAATGGAATATCCAATTAAAATGTTAAAACAATTATTTAAGGTCCTGTGCTTTTTGTCCAATGTACAGCTGTTCATCCCAGTGAAGAAAAGTGGGAGTAGCGTGATAAAGGATCAGGTCAAGGGAAGCAAGCCTTTGGCACTGAGCTCCTGGAGCTTCGTCCCGGGCAGTCCCATCCCTGCTGCAATGTGACCCCATGGAACAGGGAAAAATCGGGATAATCCCGACAGGTTCTACCGAGATTTGAACTCGGATCGCTGGATTCAAAGTCCAGAGTGCTGACCATTACACCATAGAACCAGGTGGTGCCTTCCAGCCCTCTGAGCCTGGGCAATAAATCCATAGTCAACAAATCCCAGTGGGAAAACTACACTGTTCCTCCTGTCCTTGGACCTGCAGTGACTGGCAGGAATTTAACACGATGTACATATCCATATTTATCCTGCGTTTCTGCAGGATTCATTGTGTTCACAGAATCACAGAATTGTTTTGGTTTGGGAGGGACCTTAAAGCTCATCCAGTGCCACCCCCTGCCATGGGCAGGGACACCTTCCACTAGCCCAGGTTGCTCCAAGCCCCTTCCAACCTGGCCTTGGACACTTCCAGGGATCCAGGGGCAGCCACAGCTTCTCTGGGAAACCTGTGCCAGGGCCTCACTGCCCTCGCAGTAAAAAATGTCTTCCTTATCTCTAGTCTCAATCAACCCTCTTTTAGTTTAAAACATCACCCCTTGTCCTGTCATTCCATACCCTTGTCCAAGGCTCCTGCCCACTTTCTTTAGGTACTGGAAGGCCACAATAAGGTCACCCCATAGTATCATGATGGCAGGAAGCAAACATGGGCAGTGGGAGAACACCTGTTTTTAGGGACACACAAAATCCTTGTACCTGCCCCGGAGCTCAGCGGTGCCTCCAGCTTTGCTAATGCAGAATTTAGAATCGTGTTCCCAGTGTAGAAATAAAACCACTGATGTTCCAGTGAGCTGTGACATCTCTGAGATTCTTCAGATAATTCCTGTCAGAATATACCAACCTGGCTGCAATAAGTAATAGCTGTGGGAAAAAATATAATCAGGAAAATTCTATGTTTGTTTTCTCTTCCTCTTTCACTTTCCATACGCTTTCCAGGCAGCACGGGATATGTCAGCAGTTCACGGCATTTCAACAGTCCATGAAAAACACCTGAAACAACTTTTCCACGGTTTTCCAGCAAAGAGATTTGCCCACTGCAAAAAAGTTTCAGGTTCCACCGAGATTTGAACTCGGATCGCTGGATTCAGAGTCCAGAGTGCTAACCATTACACCATGGAACCACACATCCTGAGCCCATGAGCTGTGCCTTGTGAGGGAAATCCGGGGGGAAAAACCGAAATTGTCCCTTTATGTGTCAATTTGGTTTATCTGGTTTTCCTCAGCTCATGTCACTCAAGGCCTGAACACAAATTTTTTCAACACCACGTGCACTGGCTGTATTTCAGAAGGAGGAGCAGGGACCATTGTCACAACTGGTTTTCTGAGTTTGCCAGATTGTTTCCTCTCTTGGTACCGACTGACCAGTGTGTGGGTAACGGAACATTCATTTAAACATGCAAGACATGGAAAAATGACAAATATACGCTTTTACAGGCTAGTTACAGGCCTGGTGGAGCAGGTCCAGACAAAGCCATGAAGATGTTCCAGGGGCTGGAGCACTTCTCCTATAAGGAAAGGCTGAGAGAGCTGGGGTTGCTCAGCCTGGAAAAGAAAAGGCTCTGAGAGGCCTTATATATTTATCTTATAATAAAGATAAGGAAGAAACATTTTAGTCTGAGGGTCCTGAGACACTGGCACAGGGTGCCCGGAGAGGTGGTGGATGCCCAATCCCTGCAGACATTCAAGGCCAGGTTGGACAGGATTCTGAGCAACCTGATCTGTCCCTGCCCCTGGCAGGGCCTGGACGGCGTTTAAGGGTCCCTTCCAACCCAAGCCACCCTGTTACTCCCTGAAACCATCAAATCACGCCAGAAGAAAGGCTGTAAGCACCACACCATGCTGTGCTCTGTCCATCCTTTACTCGCACCCGTTCCACGGCATGTGGTCGAGATGGTTTAGGGAAAATAACTACTCGCTACACCACCGTTCCCCACAGCCGTAAATAACCAGCAGCGAGGACGGAGCCGATA